>NC_091982.1:3411932-3591932 GCF_044704955.1 Pristiophorus japonicus | reverse complement strand
AGGGAGGGGTGAGGCCATGGAGGGATTTGAAAATGAGAATTTTAAAATCGAGGCGTTGCTTCACCGGGAGCCAATGTAGGTCAGCGAGCACAGGTGATGGGTGGGCGAGACTTGGTGCGAGTTTGGACACGGGCAGTCGAGTTTTGGATCACCTTTAGTTTACGTAGAGTAGAATGTTGTAGGCCAGCTAGGAATACATTGGAACAACCTAGTCTAGAGGTAACAAAGGCATGGATGATTTCATGGCTTCAGCAGCGAATGAGCCGAGGTAAGGGCGGAGATGGGCGATGTTAAGGAGGTGGAAATAGGCGGTCTTAGTTATGTTGCAGATATGTGGTCGAAAGCTCATTTCAGGGTCAAATATGACGCCAAGGTTGCAAACAGTGTGGTTCAGCCTCAGACAGAAGTTGGGGAGAGGGATGGAGTCAGTGGCTAGGGAACGGAGTTTGTGGCGGGGACCGAAAACAATGGCTTCGATCTTCCCAATATTCAATTGGAGAAAATATCTGCTCATCCAAAACTGGCTGTCGGACAAGCAGTCTAACAATTTGGAGACCGTGGAGGGGTCGAGAGAAGTGGTAGTGAGGTAGAGCTGGGTGTCGTCGGCGTAAATATGGAAACTGACACTGTTTTTGGATGATGTCACCAAGGGGCAACATGTAGATGCGAAATAGGAGGGGGCCAAGGATAGAACCTGGGGAGACACCTGAGATAATGATGCGGGGGCGGGAAGAGAAGCCGTTGCAGGTGATTCTCTGGCTATGATTACAGATAAGGGAATGCGACCAGGCGAGTGCAGTCCCACTCAGCTGGACGACAGTGGAGAGGCATTGGAGAAGGATAGAGTGGTCAAGAAGGACGAGGAGGGATAGTTTGCCTTTGTCACAGTCACAACGGATGTCATTTGTGACTTTGATGAGAGCTGTTTCGGTACTGTGGCAGGCACAGAAACCGAATTGGAGGTATTCAAACATGGAATTGCATCACATATCCCTAGTACTCTGATTGATATTGGCAAGTCCACCAGGTAGTGAGACTTGGGTCCAAATCTTGCTTTGTGGGGAGTGGAACCAGGGCTGTTATCTACAGGAAGGGGAAGCCTGAAGAAGAGTTACTTGGGTAAATTTAGAGCTATAGAGTGGCATTGGCAGAGTCCAAGAAGAGACATGCAGCCTCTCACTGGAGAAAGCAAGTGGCACAGATAACCAAATACAATTAATTGCTGAAATAAACAAACTGCACCAACCAGTGAACACAGAGTAGGCCAGAGTTGAAAGATTGGAGGTTGTGAGCTGGAATGTAAGGGCAGAGAAGGTTGCAGGGGCCAGTGTTGTGGGGTCATGGAATGGCTTGTAAATGAGGACAAAGAGCCACTTGCACACACATGGTAGTGGAAATCTGGAATTCTCTGCCCCAAAAAAGCTGTGGATGCTGTGTCAATTGAAATTTTCAAGACTGAGATTGGTAGGTAAGGCTATCAAGGGATATGAGTCAAAGGCGGGTAAATGGAGTTGAGGTACAGATCAGCCAGGATCTAATTAAATAGTGGAATAGGTTTGAGAGGCTGAATGGCTTACTTTTGTTCCTGTCATTTTGTTTTGAGATATCTTTAAAGGATTTTAAAGGTATATTTTGTGCAATGTTGCATGAACACACCATTCAGTCTGAATACAGTAGAGATGAGGTCTGGTAAGCAACCCCATGATAAGAGTACTACCTTGCAAGACATAAAGGAACTGTGCTTCGAGGGCTAGTTTAATGTTGAGTGTTCATGCAGGAGAAGTGTCTTTGATGTTTTGAGGAGGAGAGTAAAAAGTTTAGTGATCCCTCTGGCAGATCACTGAGTTTGATATAAATTGAAATGTAATTAATTTTGAGGGTTTGTAACCCCTAGTATACTTTTACCCATTGAGTCTCCTGATAGCCAAGAGTGACAAGAAACTTGTTCCCAGGTCTATCAGTCCAGTTATGAATCTGGCTCCTTGAAAGCACATGACGGACCACTAGAGTGACTGCCATTTTCCATTGATGGGTGAGGGCAGAAGGAGCGACACCTGACTCATGCTGTAGCTGACTTGGGAGCACTCGATGCTTATACTGTGTGCCTTAAAGTAGAAAATATGTAATTCTTCAGCTCTGAGCTTGAGTAACACACACAAAAATCATCATAAAATGTTTTAAAATAATTCCCCACCCAGTTCTGATGCTAGCTCATGCTGGGTATGACCCAGTGTAGCCCTGTGGTACCTTGTTGTGTGAGCCTAGACAGTGAGTATTGGCAGGCTATTCAACTTTCCTTAGAGCAGAGAAAGTTAAAGGGAGATTTAATAGAGGTGTTCAAAATCATGATGGGTTTTGATGAGGAAATAAGGAGAAAGTGATTTCAGTGGCACAAGAGTCGGTAACCAGAGGTCACAGATTTAAGATTAATTGGTAAATGAACCAGAGGCAACATGAGGGAAAAAACATTTATACAGCAAGTTATGATCTGTAATGCATTGCCTGAAAGGCTGGTGGAAGCAGATTTAGTAATAACTTTCAAAAGGGAATTGGATAAATACTTGAAAAGGAAAAAATCTCAGGGCTAGGGGGAAAGAGCGGAGTGTGGGGCTAGTTAGATAGCTTTCAAAGATCTGGCACAGGCACAGTGGGTCAAATGGCCATCTCCTGTGCTGTATCATTCTATGATTATTGCTGAGCTCAATTGTATTTCATTCAGTGTCCTCAGATGTATACCTTCCAACAATGGTTACTGGACCATGATTAGGAGCAGGAATCCGAGCTAATTTTTTTCCTTTCTTCTGCCCCAACTCCCTGCTACAGGGGCATTGGAACCAATTGTAGTACCTGGATCTTAACACTGGCCCAGCTGAGATTAACTAATTCCACACATATAATGGTTCGAACTTGGAACCTTCCAGTTTGTGTGGCTCAGTATTGCACCACCTTGAGGAGCTTTAAAATCCTAATTTTAAATGTGCATAAATAGAATGTATCCCAACCAGCAGCCAGTGAATCTCTTCTTTTTGTGAGGATGACAATGTCCCATTTGGTGATTTCCGTGGTCTCCCCTGCAGAGCTTTATCGTATATATCTGGTGCTGCTGATCCTTCAATTGCAGCTTAGTTGAAGCACGAGTTCAGAGGTCGTTAGTGTGCAACATCATCTAGTATTCATTTCTGTTTCCTTAGAACTCGAAAATTAATAGATCCAATGGGGGAGGTGACATCCAGAGGCGGAAGAAACGGGCCCTTTGAAGGAGACCGACTCGATCTCCCGTGCAACGTGCCATCTACAAAGAATGATGTGGATCTGGGCTGTCAGAGATGCGGGGAGTCGTACTTTAGTATTATCAGCAGACAGGACGAGAGATGGGAAGATTCTGAGATTTACATAAAACCTATCATCAAACCGCAAAGGAATACCATAAAAAGCACCTCTCAGGATCCTGGTGAGGGGATTGAGACTGTGAGGTGCTGTTCAGATGTGAAGAGCACAACTCCCACCGAGCTGACTTCTGAGGAGCTGGTGAGAGACATTGCAGGAAAAGACCGGTCTCTGGCAGACATTCTGGATCCTAACGCAAAGATGAAGAGTGCTGTGGACCTGATGGGTGGAATCTTTCCGGAAAGCAAAGAAGAACTGTCACGGGCACGTGATCGCAAGAAACGGAATCCACTACAGCTGAGCCTGAATGTTAACCAGGAGAAGTAAGTCTCTTCTTGATCTTCCAGATTCCATGTAATGTTATTGAACTTGTTAAGATCAAGATCCAGTCACCAGTCTGTGCTGAGTTAGCTGATCTCATTCTAGGCAGCAATTGCAGCACAATAGGTCTCCATGATCCTGGGTTACAGAAAAGAACAATTTAGCAAAATTCTTACTCTTGATTAGTGTCCAATGAGCCAGAAAAGTGCTTCTAGAAGTTGGGTGAGGACAGGTTTGGGTTTGGCGATGATTCTCTTTCAATGATAGAATGGGCATCCCCAGGAAAAATAGCCACTTGGGCAAAGTACCTGCTGGCACCTGGGAAACCATACCTCAGCAAGAGGCTTGGTAAAATTAGTAAGATAGTGTTGGCGATAGGATCATACATCCATTTCCCACCTCGGTCATACTTATGGCCCTATTTAGAGCTGAGTTATGGGCAACTTTGTTCTGAGGCTAAACCAGACTGTTCGCAACCTAGGCATCATATTTGACCCTGAAATGAGTTTCCAGCCACATATCCGCGGCTAACTAAAACCGTCTTTTTCCACCTCCGTAACATTGCCTGCCTCCACCCCTGCCTCAGCTCTTCTGCTGAAACCTTCATCCATGCCTTTGTTACCTCTAGACTTGACTACTCCAACTCACTCCTGGCTGGCCTCCCACATTCTACACTATGTAAACTTGAGGTCATCCAAAACTCAGCTGCCTGTGTACTGATTCGCACCAAGTCACACTCCCCCATCACCCCTGTGCTTGCCGACCTACATTAGCTCCCAGTTAAACAATGCCTTGATTTCAAAAGTCTCATCCTTATTTACAAATCCCTCCATGGCCTCGCCCCTCCCTATCTCTGTAATCAATTTCAGCCTCACAACCCCACGAGATATCTGCCCTCTTGAGCATCCCTCATTATAACTGTTCAACCATCGCTGGCCGAGCCTTCAGCTGTTTGGGGCCCTAAGCTCTGGAACTCCCTCCCTAAACCTCTCAGCCTCTATTTCCTCCTTTTAAGATGCTCCTTAAAACCAACCTCTTTTTTTGGTCATCTGCCGTAATTTCTTCTTGTGTGGCTCGGTGTCAAATTTATCTATTTTGTCTTATAACACTGCTGTGAAGCACCTTGGGACGTTTTACTATGTTAAAGGCGCTATATAAATAAAAGTTGTTGTGAATTTTATTTAACCACAGTTATAGTCATGGTTCCTCTTTAATCCAGCTGAGAATTTACACTATAGCTGCTACAAAAGTGCTTCCATGCGTATAAATGGACAATATAGTTACTCGGGGACAGCTGTGGATGTTTCACAGTGTTGTAAGTTATGGTGCACTTGGACACTGGAACAGATGGAGATGCAGTCAGCTTCCAATGGAATTTTTAGCTTCCTGGAAGCACTGAAGCATTTATTAACCTTCTCTCCCCACCCTTCCACTCTCTGTCATTGTTCCTTCCCCCTCCCCTCCTCCCCCCACTCCTGACAGACATTGACGAGATTGCAAATATCAAAGTATCTTCAACACTTTATGCTACAGAATGACTACAATTCATTTTCATTTTCACTTGGAAAATAGATTCAAATCTGACTGCTATACTATATTTCCACAATTTGCAATTTTTTAAAGGACGTGACAGTTACCACTGAACCGGAAGCGGACCGCAGGTGCGCGCTGCCAGTTTGTCATGGCTTTTATCCCTTTTTAAAATTTGTTTCCCCATGCTACACAACTTCTTTGGTAGGATGAATAGAATTAGGGTCCTGCTCCTGAGCTCCAGTCACATCCATTCAGAAACCAATTGGCAGGAGGTGCACAAGAATGAGTTAGGAGGTCACTGGCCTGATTTCCCACTCTCTATAGATGCAGTAGCAGAGCATGTAACTTGCCCAAATGGAATATAAGCTTAAAAGTGAGCTTTTGTCCTCCACTTTTGAGCTACTCCTGTCTCCTTGTCCGGATAAAATTCAAGTCACAATTTGGAACACGCAAAGTTAATTTGGCAAACTTTTTATTAGAAAGTCCCTTGATCCATGGCGAGACCTCATGTAATTTGTCAATTGATGACCTTCTGTGATATTCGAGAATGCCTGTTATGAATGTACAAAAAGAACAGCAGTGAATCTTGATTCGCTATTATTTCAACATGAAGTCAATAGAATTTGGTTTATTTTTGGATAAGTGTGTGAGGGCAATTCTCAAACAAGGTCCGTATCTGTGTGTCTTAGCCTCGAGGCTTGATCTGAAATCCATTCTCAGTAGCATCTTTCATTAACATGTTGCTGTAATTATGTATCAATCTTGCCAACCAGAGGACTCCTTGAGGGACTGGTTGGTGCATTGGCTTGGCACACTGATTGTTTTTAGACCGGGGGTGGGGGGGGGGCTAGGTTTGAATCCAAAATACCATCAAAGTGCAAAAGTCCATTCAAGATCACTGATGCTCATTATCATATAAAATATTTGTACCTAAACACAACTTACTAAATTTGTCTTGGGTTCACTAAGCGCACTCACTATAAGGAATGGCGGCATTGTTTCCTATATTATTCAAATCACAACAGACTGGCACATCAAGTCTAAGAAATCCATCTACACTCAGTTGCTAAACACAATTTTGCACTGATTGATGGCAAGTAAACACCAGCATAGTATCAGAGACTTGGCAACATTAGAAAATGGCATCAACCAGCGCCCAGAAACCTTATACACTCCACTTTACCAAGAGTTTATCTCTACTAAAATCACATTGCTCCAAAGTAAACAATGCACCAGCTGCACCTAAAAGTCATCAGCATCGCGTTCCATCAGAATCCAGGGCAGATTACATCCAATACTTCCAAGGAGGTAATTGTCAGTCTTGGGGCCTAGACGAGGTGAGAGCCCAGGGGCAGCACGGGCCAGCCCACACTGCGATGTGTGTGCACTAGGTCATGCAGCAAATCTGGTCTCCAGTTAGTCCAGGTTAATCATTGCCACTGGACCAAGACCGAGCTCTGTCAAGCCCGTGTGGTGGCTGGTGTGCAACGGCCACCACACGTTAAAAAAAAAAATCAACACACAGGCATCTTCCACCCTTCACGATGTAGTTCGGGACCTGGAATATTAGGTCCTTCATTGAAACACCTGTGAACTCATCCATTTTTGGCGTGGAAGCAAGTCATCCTCGCTTCGAGGGACTGGCTATGATGATGAATAGGAGCTTCTCTCGGTTAGATGCTGCTCAGTTCAGAATCCCTGACACTGTTAAGAAGTCTATTGCTGATGCATTTCTATTGTTGGTTGGCACCAGCTAACCTTTGAATTATACTTCCTCTGTGATAATTAAACCAAAGTGTAAGTATCTCCCTTAGCATGCATGGGAGGCCTTCAAAGCCATAAATCATGAAAGATATCTCAAAATGATCTTGGCTTTGCACTTTCGATCATCGACCTAAATGATGGAGACTGATGGAGATAATAACCTGACCGGGAGTTCCTCAGATGCAAGGTAAAGTTATCAGTATAGGATACTCCCTTTCAACCTCTTCTCAGCACCTAGGATTTCCACAAAGTGCCTATCCACTCTAGGGATATCTCAGGATGCAGCTTCTCCATGAATATCCTTACCTGGACAACTGACTCCTCCAAGCCCCATGCTTGGGATCTGCCAGTACAGTTGTATGTTACAGTCCAAAGATTAGAATGTATGGTCAATTACAGGAAGATCCAGCTACAATCCGTCAGGAACCAATATTTTTCGGGATATTGTTCTGTATAACCCAGCAAGTGGATTTTCTACCTTCAGATTGGTTTATAGTACTGAGGATCTAAATTCGGGGGATCTAAATTCCTCTTTCCAAGAATAGTTGTGGATCCGAACAAACTTTTATTTGCTATTTGTAGCAGTTATTTTTGTAGTTCCCAGCAACAGCCTGTTTTGAAGAAATGACTGAATGGATAAATAAAGTGAATGTAGAAGATGTGATGTATAAAGATTTTTAGAAGGCACATGATAAGGTCTCTCGAGAGGCTTGTTAGAAAAAATCGGGCATATGGCATAAGAGCAAATTTATTAGCATGGATAGAAAGTTATTTGGTCAGAAAACAGGATATGTTTTGCTTGGATTGGAGAAGGGTTAGAATTGGTGTATCAAGGGGGCAGTGCTGGGTCGACATTTGACCTTGTGTATAGAAGATTTGGACTTGGGTCTAGGAAGCACAATCTTGAAATTTGCTGATGATGCAAAAGTAGGGAGAACTTCAGGAAGACATAGACAAGTTAGCAGAAGGACAGCTGGAAGATTCAATTTAATGTAGAGAAGTACAAGGTAATACATTTTGGTCGGAAAAACAAGGAATGGGACTATACAATCAATGGAAAGACGCTGAAAGGTGTGGATATTAATAATTTTTTACAAATAGGGGCATAGAGTGCAAAAGTAAAGAATTAATAAATTGATACAAAATGGTTATGCTGCAGTTAGTGTGTGCAGTTTTGGAAGCCTCAATGTAGAAAATGTATTAAAGCCATAGCATAGATTAACAGGATGATGCCAGAAATTGGAAGCTACATTTATGAAGGGAGACTTGAGGTACTGGGACAATTTGCACTGGAACAGAGGAAATTTAATTGAGGCATTTAAAATTATTAAAGATTTTGATGGAGAAAAACTATTCCCCCTGGCTGGGGAGTCGGTGATAAAGGATCATCAATTTAAAATGGTCACTAAGAAAGTGAGGAGAGAGGTTCGGAGAAATTTCTATACACGGAGGATTGTTAAGGCATGAGATGTTTTACCAGAGGAAGTGGTAAAAGCACAGGCCATTGTATTGTTCAGGGGAAAACTGGATAAATATTTGAAGCCGAGGAAGATACAGGACTATGGGATTAGTTTGGGATTACTTTAGCAAAGAACTGGCACAGACATGATGGGCTGAACGGTGGTGTCCTGTGCTGCAATCTTCTAAGATTTTGTAGTACCTGACCACTTCAGCTAAACCTGCTTAGTCAGTCATCTCCCCACATAGCCCCTCTCCTTTCCTAACTAGTAAGGACTGACTGGGCCTCAGCAACTTAAATACATATGATCATTGAAGAAATGTACTACAGGGCAATCTTCCACTATTAACCGAAGTTACAGAGCAGAGCAGAGCACCCATCAGCAAGAGAAAGGGGCTCTGAGCAAGCAGTCAACATGACACATCAGCTGATTGGAACTTAAAGCAATAAAACTAACTTTGGAATACTTCCAGACCATAATACAGGACAAACTGCTATGTTATTGTTGGATACCACAAAATGGCTCACTATATCAGTATGGAGGCAAAAGGAAGATCTGCTCCTGCTCCCTTTGCTAACATCCACTTCTACTAGCATGCTGGTGTTTGGATCAGTAGATTACTCTCTCAGCTCTGCATTTATCTGAGATAGACAACATAGTGACAAAGAGTCTCCGTCATCTCACATTTCACCCTCAAGTGGAAATCCACTCTTGATTCAGCATATTTCCAGAAGCTAGAGAAGTTGTACAATAGCCCTATTGCCTCTCCAACAAACACTTGCTCGTTTGTTTATGCTTGCGGATAGGGACTAGTGAAGTTTCCTCCATTCTTCTGATCCCTCTGGTAGTTTGAAAAATATGAGTGAGAGGGATGGGGAAATCAGAGAAGGTTGTTCTTGGGTATCTCTTCAACACCCAGTAGCAGCTGGCTTGATCACAGTGCAGGGTAGAAGCCCTTTTGGCCAAAAAAGGTAGAAGGAGTTCTTCTACCCTCTCCGCAGACTCATTACTGGGACGTAGTTCCATGGACAATGGACACACTCAAGTATCTTGTCCCAGTGGTCATTCTTCCTGTGTGAGCATTGATGGGCTAGTCGACTGCTGGAGGAATCACAGTTAAACCCAATCCTGTCCACATGTATGCACTTCCAGCAGAGATTGCTGAACATCAATCATAAGCAGGAATCCTGGCTGAGTTTGTTTTTTTTGTTTTCCTTCCCTAATCTGAGGGTGGGGGGCGTGGAGGGCGCAGGGAGGAGAGTGACAAGGTCGCAGCACTGAGGTCAGTACCACTATCTCTACTGAGATCAACTAGCTCACTACTGCGATTCGAACTCTGGATATAGCCCAGCTACACACTGGGTACATATGCTGTCCTCTATTTTTTTTCAATTCTTGTGTGCACATATTGTGTAAGAGCAGGAGGGGCCTAAATCATTTGCAGGACACACCACTACACTTGCCAGAAATATCATGAGAAAGTTATTAGTAAAGCCTTAGCCCCCTACAGAGACTGTTCTGGATCCTGGGGATATGTTTCCTTGGTAATATTTAACAAGTGGCCAACAAAGTTATTTCTCTGCCTTTTGAAAACATGTTTTCAGGCAGGCATTTTTTTGGACTCTGACCTGATGTCTAGTTTTCTGCTTAATTCACCCTTTGTCAGGACACAGGAGAGATGTGAGACATCTGAGCAGAACTGACCAGTGGCTTGGGGGAAAGGTCAGAAGTGGGCTTGTACCCACTACTGGCTGGTAGCTAACCCAAGGGTCACAGGTTTTACTCCGGGCCTGTGCTTAGTTAGTTGCAAACAATAATAGCACCAGTTTGAGCACAACAGTTGACTTCATAACCCTTGGGTTGGAGAAGGAGGAATATAGTTTAGGGTTACTGATTTTGATTGGACCCCTGGATGTGGACATCAAATAGACTACCGACATTCACTGTATACACTATATAGGCTGGTATATAAACAATGGCTACTTGACTGATGTACCAGAATGCATAGCTGTTGATGCCAGTGGTTAGATGCAAAGCAATTTACCTTTTACACTGCATAAAAGTTGCCTGTACCCGAATCTCAAGCTGCACCCCATTAGCATTTGCATTTTTTGTGCTTGCCATTTTTTTTAGTACCTCTGACAATGTGTGCCAATTGGTGCAGAATTCTGGGTGGTATTTGTGTTGTGGAGCTGTGCCAAGTAAAAGAAGCGTGAGACTGACTGTACTCATTTAAATTAGGTTGTTTGCAGCTGGCACAGAGAGAACTGCAGCCTGTAATTGAAGTAGCTATATTTAATGGCGCTAAAGCACTGTCAATCAGTCCCCTGAATATCAGTCTCTCAAATAAGTTAATATCAGCCTGGTAACTGAAAATGTTGGTCTTTTAAAACATCTATGCCTCCTAGCAAAATCTTATTGATGTGATCAAGGTTGAGCACTTCAACATGCCTCTGATTTTTCTTGGTTTGTCCTCAAACACAGTGCTGTGGATGTATTTTAAACTGTTGGTACAACATATGTATAGTATTCAAAACAGAATGAACTGGAGGCAATAATTTGTAGGGAGGATCTGGAGATAGTAGGAATGAGTGAAATATGGCTACATAGAAAATAGGATTGGCAACTAAATATTGCAGGATATAACACATTTAGGAAGGAAAGGGAAGGCAGGATGGGAGGTGGACTAGTTAAAAATAACAATGGCAGTTGGAAAAAAAAAAGTGTAACTTGCAGTAAGGTGGATACAGAATCCATATTGATTGCGTTAAAAGATGAGGCTAATAGGGGTATACTATAGACCACCAAATAGTGGAAGGGAATTGGAGGAAAAAATATGTAGGCAAATCTACAAGGAGGCATAGAATACTAATCATGGGAGATTTCAACTACCCCAAATAAACTGGCCGGGAGAAGTAGCGAAAGGAGAAAAGGGAATCGTGTTGTTATAGTGTATACAGGACTCCTTACTCACTCATTACTTAAAAAATCCCAACAAGAAAAGAATCACTACTAGATCTTGTAATGGGTAATGAACTAGAACAGATAGGTGAAGTAAGAGTAGGAGAGCATCTTAGTAGCAGTAATCACAACATTGTAAGGTTCACGATTAGGATCGAGAATGACATGAGTAGGACAAAGACTAAATAGATTGGAAATGAGGGTGGAACTAAAGAAGGTAAACTGGGATAAAATCTTGAAAAACAAAGAGACAGAAAAAAATGGGAAATCTTTAAAAGTGTAATCAACAGAGGAAAGTGATAACTGACTCTCTGTTCTTTGCAGGGGTACTGTACAGGCCACCTCCCCAACATCATCAATGGTTAGCTCGACTTGCTCCACCTACTATAGCACATCCGCTGCCAAGGCTGAGCTGTTGAACAAGATGAAGGACCTCCCCAAAATGGCTGAAGAGTGTTCGGAGGAGGAGGAGGAGGAAGAAGAGGACAAGAAGTTGATAGAAAAGAAGGTAATGCGCATTTCCTAGATGCAGAATAGTCTCCGATGATGAGAAGCAGGTGCCAAGCAAAGCCACAGGAAGAAAGATAGAATAAAATCTTAAAGCAAGCCTGCCCCTGGCATGCCCAGCAGCCATTACATTGGTCCAGGCCTGTGTACATTGCTTCTGCTAAGGGATAGCATATGCCATGTGGAGAAAATACATTTTCAAATCATTTTGGGGTAAGCAAGCTCTTTTATAACCAATATTTTTTTCTCATCGATTTCTACAGCAACAATTGATCAGCAGTCTCAGCAGAAAACTCTCTGTGTTGCATGAAGCCCAAAAGAGCCTTCTGGAAGACATCAGTGCGAATTGTGCCCTAGGGGAAGAGGCTGAAAGAATGGTGAACAAAGTCTGCAAACCAAATGAGTTTGATAAGTACCGAATGTTCATCGGGGATCTGGATAAAGTCGTGAATCTGTTGCTGTCTCTCTCAGGTCGACTCGCTAGAGTAGAGAATGCCTTAAATAATCTGGGTCCTGACGCAAGTGAGGAAGAAAGGGTATGTAGTGGCAGCAAATGCCAGTTAACATATATTCATTATTCTCTCTGTGGGTGTTGTTCAGGAAATTGCCTTTAGAAAGGTGGTACTCTCAATGCAGCCCAACAGCCATTTGCATTCCTCCTTCCTGTCATCTATTCCTTCAGCAGACTCGTACTTCATGTGCTCTTGAGCCTCAGCTCACAGCCTGTTATCAGCAGGTGGGATATCTGCGAAGTTCAACACTCTGTCCTGCTCCCCTCCTTTTCTTGCTCTCCAGCAACAGAGAGGAAGGGAATAGTAACCGGATGCTGGGAAAGGGGTCTATTGCAACTTTGGGACTAATTATACAACTATTTGCCCTTTTTTCCCCCTTTGTCTTTCAAAGAAGTGCCTGGCTTCCACTTGACACCTGACACAGTGGCACGATTGAAATTGTGTGAGGATCCATGTCTCATCACTCCCTGGTACAGCATGTTGCAACATTCTGGTGTGTGGTCCTCAAATAAGACACTGGTTAATATGGGAACCGTACATGTGATTGTTAACCAGGCATAGTGTGATGTAAAACACATTGGACAAAACAGATTTTACCTGGCTGCCAGAACTGTTCGTTTATATATTTTTTTAAATACAAATGCTGCAAAACAACCAGGGTAATTTTTGTTTCCTACTTACGAAAAAGCAACCAACCTATATGAGAACTCTGTAGAGAATTATGGAATAAATAGATATTCCACCACTCCCTTAGTTGTGCATTAGTGCTCCATTGCACCGCCCCAGTACACCATCCATTTCATTGTTATTGGCTACAAATACAGCAAAATATTGACCTAGTTTCAAATCCAGTCCTTATCGAAGGGTATCAAAGACCCTTTTCTCACATCATCCTGAATAATACATTTTGCATGATAATGACACCTGTGGTGGTGTCACTGATTGCCGAGAATTACTTGGGTCTAGTCAAAAGTGAGAGAAGCCACAATGAACATAGATTATTTCGCTCAGGCAACCAATGTGTCAAATTCTTCTTTGCAGCTACTGATACTAAAATTTGATTTTAAATGGTTAGGGGGATGGGAACCAATGCAGGGAGACAGAGGGAAACAAAAAGGAGACAAAAGCAAAAGACAGAAAGGAGATGAGTAAAAGTGGAGGGCAGAGAAACCCAAGGCAAAAAACAAAAAGGGCCACTGAATATAAAGGGGCTGCAGGAGGGGTCAAAACTAAAAATCATGGTTTAAAAACTAGGATTAAAACACTCTACCTAAACGCACGCAGCATTCGAAATAAAGTAAATGAGTTGACAGCACAAATCATTACAAATGGGTATGATTTGGTGGCCATTACAGAAACATGGTTGCAGGGTGGCCAAGACTGGGAATTAAACATACAGGGGTATCTGACGATTCGGAAAGATAGACAAGAAGGGAAAGGAGGTGGGGTAGCTCTGTTAATAAAGGATGATATCAGGGCAGTTGTGAGAGACGATATTGGCTCTAATGAACAAAATGTTGAATCATTGTGGGTGGAGATTAGAGATAGTAAGGGGAAAAAGTCATTGGTGGGCGTAGTTTATAGGCCCCCAAATAATAACTTCATGGTGGGGCGGGCAATAATCAAGGGAATAATGGAAGCATCTGAAAAAGGAACGGCAGTAGTCATGGGGGATTTTAACCTACATATCGATTGGTCAACTCAAATCGCACGGGGTAGCCTGGAGGAGGAATTCATAGAATGCATACGGGATTGTTTCTTAGACTAGTATGTTACAGAACCTACAAGGGAGCAAGCTATCTTAGATCTGGTCCTGTGTAATGAGACAGGAAAAATAAACGATCTCCTAGTAAAAGATCCTCTCGGAATGAGTGATCACAGTATGGTTGAATTTGTAATACAGATTGAGGATGAGGAAGTAGTGTCTCCAACGAGCGTACTATGCTTAAACAAAGGGGACTACAGTGGGATGAGGGCAGAGTTGGCTAAAGTAGACTGGAAACACAGACTAAACGGTGGCACAATTGAGGAACAGTGGAGGACTTTTAAGGAGCTCTTTCATAGTGCATAACAAAAATATATTCCAGTGAAAAAGAAGGGCGGTAAGAGAAGGGATAACCAGCCGTGGATAACCAAGGAAATAAAGGAGAGTATCAAATCAAAGACCAATGCGTAAAAGGTGGCCAAGGTTAGTGGGAAACTAGAAGATTGGGAAAATTTTAAACAACAGCAAAGAATGACTAAAAAAGCAATAAAGAAAGGAAAGATAGATTACGAAGGTAAACTTGCGCAAAACATAAAAACAGATAGCAAAAGCTTTTACAGATATATAAAACGGAAGAGAGTGACTAAAGTAAATGTTGGTCCCTTAGAAGATGAGAAGGGGGATTTAATAATGGGAAATGTGGAAATGGCTGAGACTTTAAATAATTATTTTGCTTTGGTCTTCACAGTGGAAGACACAAAAACCATACCAAAAATTGCTGGTCATGGGAATGTGGGAAGGGAGGACCTTGAGACAATCACTATCACTGGGGGGTAGTGCTGGACAGCTAATGGGACTCAAGGTAGACAAGTCCCCTGGTCCTGATGAAATGCATCCCAGGGTATTAAAAGAGATGGCGGCAGTTATAGCAGATGCATTCATTATAATCTACCAAAATTCTCTGGACTCTGGGGAGGTACCAGCGGATTGGAAAGCAGCTAATGTAATGCCTCTGTTTAAAAAAGGGGGCGGACAAAAGGCAGGTAACTATAGGCCGGTTAGTTTAACATCTGTAGTGGGGAAAATGCTTGAAACTATCATTAAGGAAGAAATAGCGGGACATTTAGATAGGAATAGTGCAATCAAGCAGACGCAGCATGGATTCATGAAGGGGAAATCATGTTTAACTAATTTACTGGAATTCTTTGAGGATATAACGAGCATGGTGGATAGAGGTGTACCGATGGATGTGGTGTATTTAGATTTCCAAAAGGCATTCGATAAGGTGCCACACAAACGGTTACTGCAGAAGATAGAGGTATGCGGAGTCAGAGGAAATGTATTAGCATGGATAGAGAATTGGCTGGCGAACAGAGAGTCGGGATAAATGGGTCCTTTTCGGGTTGGAAATCGGTGGTTAGTGGTGTGCCACAGGGATCGGTGCTGGGACCACAACTGTTTACAATATACATAGATGACCTGGAAGAGGGGACAGTGTGTAGTGTAACAAAATTTGCAGATGACACAAAGATTAGTGGGAAAGCGGGTTGTGTAGAGGACACAGAGAGGCTGCAAAGAGATTTGGATAGGTTAAGCGAATGGGCTAAGGTTTGGCAGATGGAATACAATGTCGGAAAGTGTGAGGTCATCCACCTTGGGGAAAAAAAACAGTAAAAGGGAATATTATTTGAATGGGGAGAAATTACAACATGCTGAGGTGCAGAGGGACCTGGGGGCCCTTGTGCATGAATCCCAAAAAGTTAGTTTGCAGGTGCAGCAGGTAATCAGGAAGGCGAATGGAATGTTGGCCTTCATTGCGAGAGAGATGGAGTACAAAAGCAGGGAGGTCCGGCTGCAACTGTATAGGGTATTGGTGAGGCCGCACCTGGAGTACTGCGTGCAGTTTTGGTCACCTTACTTAAGGAAGGATATACTGGCTTTGGAGGGGGTACAGAGACGATTCACTAGGCTGATTCCGGAGATGAGGGGCTTACCTTATGATGATAGATTGAGTAGACTGGGTCTTTATTCGTTGGAGTTCAGAAGGATGAGGGGTGATCTTATAGAAATATTTAAAATAATGAAAGGGATAGACAAGATAGAGGCGGAGAGATTGTTTCCACTGGTCGGGGAGACTAGAACTAGGGGGCACAGCCTCAAAATACGGGGGAGCCAATTTAAAACCGAATTGAGAAGGAATTTCTTCTCCAAGAGGGTTGTGAATCTGTGGAATTCTCTGCCCAAGGAAGCAGTTGAGGCTAGCTCATTGAATGTATTCAAGTCAAAGATAGATAGATTTTTAACCAATAAGGGAATTAAGGGTTATGGGGAGCGGGCGGGTTAGTGGAGCTGAATCCACGGCCAGATCAGCCATGATCTTATTGAATGGCGGAGCAGGCTCGAGGGGCTAGATGGCCTACTCCTGTTCCTAATTCTTATGTTCTTATGTTCTTATGACAATCTTGACACTCCTCGTGCATAAAAATATAGGGTAGAAGAAGTTCCTCACCTCAAACAGCCAACAATACCAGAAATCTCCAGTAATTCAGTAATACATTTGATTCTGCTGATGTTCCAGTGAGTGTGTGCAGTGCCTAGTGTGGTATTCAGACTGCGAATGTCCCTGGATTGAATTAGCTGACCTCTGCACACCTGGTAGGTAGCTGGTCACTTCTCCATAAGGAGGAAATACAATTACTTGAGATGATCTGTAGCATCTTGTTTTTAAAGAGTAGTTTTGACAGCCAAAAAAAGGCTATTTCATCTACTCTGTTTCATATCATAATAAAACCAATGTCCCCGATCATAATTTGCTATCTGGTAACGTTGTTGAAAACCTGTGTGGACATGGGGTGAGAACAGACTGAGACCCAGCTGTGATGCCTGCCAGAACTATCTAGCATGCTGGCATTCGCTGCGTTCACACTGAATATTAGCTATTTGGGAAAGGTGCCACAAGATTACTGACTCCTGTGGGTCTGTATCCTAGCATGACTCAGTGGCTGGGAGACAATAGAGGTAAGTGCAGAAAAAAACTGAAGGGGAAGGCAAATCTAACTGACCAGGACTATTCACTTTAACTTGCAGCATGCACTGACTGAAAAGAAAAAACAACTCGCAGCGCAGCTTGAAGATGCCAAAGAGCTGAAGGAACATGTGGATCGCAGGGAGCACACTGTCCATAATATCCTGGTCAAGCACCTGTCGGAGGATGAGCTCCAGGATTACACCCACTTTGTAAAGATGAAATCTGCTCTCATCATTGAACAGAGAGAGCTGGAGGACAAAATCAAACTTGGAGAGGAGCAGCTCAAGTGTTTGAGGGAGAGCTTATCCCTTGGAGCATGCAAAAACAGCAACATCTGAAATGTAGAACTCTTTAAAGTACATTTTTGGTCTAAATGACTAACATTCAAATTCTAGCAAGCAATGGATTCCTTAATCAAATGTGTTAATATCCAATGGTTTAAAATCCAGAATATATGCCCCCTATTTGTAATTGACTGTTGGAATGATGAATCTTAGCCTTGCTTATCATATCATCTGTCATTCTTCAGTGGCACCAGCTCATGTGAAAGTAAGGGAGTGTTAGCTTCTCTTGATTGATAAAGGCAACCAGTGTAGTACTAGGCCATAAGGATCAGGAAGGTCCCAAGTTCAATCGTCCACTGGTATTGAATTGACTGATTTTAGTCGAGGTAACTTGAGGATCACAAATGGCCTCGGAGTCAAGAGCTAGGAAGGGGAAAGTTAGCTCGGATCCTGCTCCTAATTATTATCCAGTGACATCTGCTCGAAAATGTGGATGTTGGCTGAGAACAATATTGGGCTTGACTGCAACGTCCTCTGTAGCCTACTGATACTTCATGTCTGGGCTCACACATGAAGAGTGACTAATTGAGCGAGGTACTGGATGGCTGCCAGTACAAGTGGAACCTTTCCCTCATTAAGAATCAGTGCCTTCAGCAGAGGATAATGGGGAGAAAAAGAATGGATCATCATAATTTTGAGATTAAATTAATAGCATGAATTCAGGATTTTCAAAAACAGCTTCCATTAGCTGAATTTTTAGCCAAGACATTTCTGGGTTTGAGTTGCACTCTGTATCATGGAACCAGCCAAAATCTGCCTGTCCAGATGACAGTTTTTCCTCAGTTGGTGCTATTGTAGTGAAAGAAAATTGTAATTGATTGATTTTTTTTTTAAATTCCAATCTTTTGTTTCACTTTTACCCTGCTTCAGTGCATGCTACCGTACTGCTACACTCAACATTGCACAGGTCACCTAACATATCCTTGACAAAAGCATCACAGGCATGACTGCCATAAAAGATCATTGTCATTGTCACTGGTAAACAGACCATTTGGCCCATTTATTTAGTGGGATATTTAATTATTTTGTAATAATTTTTGATGGAATTGCTACATTTTTGGGAAGGAAATAATCCAGAAGACCCACAAGTCATTTTATGTCAAATTCAAGTGACACAATGATTTTCACTTTCAGACAATGGGCTCCATTTTCCCCAAAGCTTTTTTTTTGGTTACTTGAAGAGTTACGCCCGTTTTTTGGGAGCCCAAGTACGTCAAAAAAAAATATTCTAAGTTTTTCGGTTTGATTTCTTCATTTTGGGGCAGCCTAACCTGTCCTTTAGTTTTGGGGGCAGAGCCTTGATCTGCGCCAAAAAGACCGGTTTGCCACGGTAACCAGGGACACCATGCGGGCTGAGGCTGGAAAGTGACACAGCTCAGCTCGCAACCTGCACAAACACATTAAAATACATTGCAGCAACTTCACAAACACATTAAAGTACATTGCAGCAACTTATTATTAAAGTTCCCCCCCCCCCCCCCAACTCCCTCCCAATGCCGATCCCCACTCCTATCCCAGGCCGAAGGATCTCCCGGTCTGCTCCCCTAGCCGAGTGGCTTGCTGGTCCGCTCCCTAGCCCAGGTCGAACAGCCTCCCTGTCCGCTCCCCCGCACCTATCCCCGGCCGAGTGACCTGCTGGTTTGTTCCACCGCCCCTAGCCCTGACCGAACAGCCTCCCGGTCTGCTCCTCCGCTCCTATCCCAGGCCGAGTGACCTGCCGGTCCGCTCCCCCGACCCTAGCCCTGGCCGAGTGACCTGCTGGTTTGTTCCACTGCCCCTAGCCCTGGCTGAGTGGTCTGCCAGTTTGCTCCCTAGCCCTGACCGAACAGCCTCCCTGTCCGCTTCCCCGCTCCTATCCCAGGCCAAGTGGCCTCCCGGTCCGCTCCCCCGCTCCTATCCCAGGCCAAGTGGCCTCCCGATCCACTCCCAATGCACCTATCCCAGGCCGAATGGCCTCCCCCCGCCTCCCCCCTCTCCCAGTCCCCACATCTAACTATACCCTAAAGGCTTCTCTCCTCTCCTGCTGCTGCTGTTCGGGCATCTGCTGCAATTACCTGCGCCAATTTCCTTAACTCTCCAGAAGGTTTTTCTACAGAGGCCACATACGCTGGTCTAAGATGAACTGGAGTAACTCTCAACTGGCCAAACTTTCCTAAATGGCCAGAATTGGCGCGGGTGGCAGGTTACGCCCCCTTTGGCTGAAAAAAAACGTACCTAAAAAAAAAATCGTAACTAACTTGAATTACGCTGGTTCAAATTGATCGGGGAAACTTTTTTTTAAACTTAGGCCGAAAAAAGCGGCACGAATCACTGGGGAAAATTGAGCCCAAAGATTTTCACTTTCAGAAACATTATATTGCATGTGTACAGATACTGCCCTAAAGTTCTGTGTTATTGTACAAAGGCAATGGGGTGCCCCTTTAAATGTAACCCTCAAATAAAAATGCTTTATAGTCTACCTCTGATGGCTGCCCAGTGTACAAGTGAGCAAGACAGACCAGAAGAGTCCAAGTATTGATCCTTGGTCTGTGCTGAGGTAGCTGGCCTCTGCTGGGGTGGGAGAGAAGGGGAAAATCAGTCACTGTTCCAGCACCTGACCACTATCCAGTGAGCTTTACTGGAAAGTGTGCATGTGGATGTTGGGTGAGGACAGGATTGGGTTTAGCTGTGATAATTCTTCTTAGTAAAATAGCCTCCCTTCAGTCAATGTGTGCCCACACCCAAACAATGCCTTTGGGCAAAACACCCGAAGGTAGCTGGCAGGCAAAGCACCTTCAAGAGGTCGAAAATTAGGGCGGGGGCAAGCTTCTCATTAAAAATGGCACTTTGCAGTAAAATTGCAAAAGACACTGAAACTGCCATGATGCATGCAAAAAATCATAGCTAATTTCAGAGTTAGATTCAAAGTGTCTAAATGCAGAAAGAATTGGTATATTATAGTCTAATCCCAGGTGTTTTTAGCATTCCATGCCCTGTAAATATAATAGAATACAGTGTACTCGTGACATCTAGTGGCAAGTATCAGTATTACTCATTTTTGTTTTCATTCCAATACCAACCGATCTGTTAAGATACCCTCAGTCCTTTCTATATATTATCAATTGGATGAGGAACAGCCAGTTTCATGGGTTGAGCTGTGGATTGATTGAGCAGGTGGACATTAGTCTCCACCTTTGTTGATACCATCAAACTGGCAGCTGTTCTTATCAGAAATGTCAATATAATAAATTCAGAGCAAATAAATCTATGCTAATGGCAGCGAGCACTTAAAGATGGGGTAAAAGGTAAGTGGTGACATATTCTTAGTAGCTGTGTTAGAATAATGAAGGAATCGTAAAATCTCTGCTTGATAATGGAGTGTTTGAATGATTGTTGCACCATTTATGTTTCATTTTGCACAGAATAATTTCTCATTTATCGGACTGTAACTGCTTTCATATCATGTAGACTTGTATTTGGGAGGTGGGGGAGGAATGGGATATGTTTTAGGCTATGGTTCTCATATTTGTTAAGTTAGCGTAGAGTTTTTATTCAAAAACTGGAATTATTGGATTTCTGCCAAAAAAGAAAAAATTACTAAGCTGCTTTTATTACATTGTACTGCAATTTACTGTAGTCCACCAGACCTTCAATCAAGGTACCTCAATCACCATACAGTGCATGGGAAAGTTTCTTTTTGCAGTATTGTATTTGTGCAGATTTGCTGTTTTAAGGATTTCCTTTGAAGTTGGGTTCTGAAGTACATTTCCCAGCTAACCCTATGGCCCCGATAACGGAGACGGTAAGGGTGCGAGGGAGAGATTTAGTGTCGGGGAAACCGAAAGTGCAGATTTCCTGGAGGTCCCGACGAATGTAATGGTAGGACCTGATTTTTATTTTTGATTCCCTCTTTCCCAGCTGCAGCCAGCCAGATTGAAGGCCGGATGGCTTTCGGGCATGGAGCCTGCAGCTCCAAGCTGCAGCCGGGGACCTGTGATTGGGAGGGCCTTGGTCACTGGAAGGAGGATGGACAAATGGCCGGGTTGAGTGAGGTTGGACAGATGGTTAGGTGCGGGGGTGGGGGGGGGGGGGCGGCGTGGCGGGTGTTCAGACAGACATTGTGGGGAGAAAAATCGAAGAGGAGGGTCGGATAGATGGTTGGGGTGGGAGGGTGCAGATCTTGCAGGGGAGGTTCGGACATCGCAGTCGAGGGTCGGACAGATAGCGGACATGGGGGAGTGGTGTGAGGAGGTGGGGGAAGGTGTAGAGGTCAGACAGATTGCACGGGGGGTGCAGACAGATCACAGGAGAGGGTTGGACAGATTAATCGGGGGGGGGGGGTTCAGGGAAGGGTTGAACAGATCGCAGGAGAGGGTTGGACAGATTAATCGGGGGGGGGGGGTTCAGGGAAGGGTTGAACAGATCGCAGGAGAGGGTTGGACAGATTAATCGGGGGGGGGGGCGTTCAGGGAAGGGTTGAACAGATCGCAGGAGAGGGTTCGACAGATTAGTGGGGGGAAAGTTGAACAGATCGCAGAAGTGGGTCGGACAGATTGTGGAGGGAGTTGCAGATTTGCTTCTTGAGCTGGGAAAAAACACTCCTGCTCTTTCTAGCCCACAAGCAGTGCTGCAAAGGCACTTACCTGATGAATCTGGTCCTTCACACCTTCCTGCAGGCCCAGAAAACCCGGCCTACAGGTGTTAAAATTTTTTAAGTTATTTAAAGCCTCCATGGACTAACCTGCCTCCTGAGAGCTGGTTGGTCGTCCAGCCCCCATTAAAACTAGAAGTGGGCCAGTTGAGGTCAGGCTGCCCAATTGTTAATAAATATTACCCATCCTGTTGGCGGGGGGAGCAGGGATTACAATTATCCCCATGTCTGGAGATTGATTGCAGGTCTTCTGAGTGTGTGAAGCTTAGAAACTATTGTCTGAGATAGCAAACACTTAGGGCCTGAAATTGGTGGACATACAGTCCAAAAATGCAAAATTAGTCAAAAAACACCTACATACCACCGCCGGCCGGAAAATTCATCAGTGACATACCACCGGGCGGTGCGCATACCGCCGACATAGCGCCCAAAACTGCAAAATTCATGACATCCCACCGGAAATGCATACTGTCCTGGAGAAGGTGCTTTTAAGTCGATCTTAAGTGGGCAGTATGTACACAGAGCTGACAGGTTTGTTTGATATTTATAGTTCTCCACATTTAGATGTATTTTTAAATGGATTGGAGTATTTTCTAGTGTTAGGCAATAATATAAATGTTCTAATAAAGCCTTATTTACTCCTTTATTAATTAACTATAATAAAAATTTTATTAGTGTGTCGCACCCCACAGTCCCCCTTTCTCGCGCACCCCCCCACAGTCCGTCTCTCTCTCTCTCTCCCGCGCACCCCCCCATAGTCTCTCTCTTTCTCCCCCCCCCCACCCCAGCGATCTCTTTCTCCTCCCCCCCCCCCCCCCCCCCCCCACATACAGCACTCTCAGGCCGGCAGTCTCTGGCCTCTCGTCGGTGCCTCTCGGGGGGGCGGAGCTTCACAGCAGCATGCACACAACTCGGGAGCCAAAGATTCCCGAGTCAAAAGGCCTCACCGCCGGCTGCACTCCGCTCCTCCCCGCTCGGCTTACCGCCAAGAAAAGTTTGATGAAATTCCTGCCCACTCAGCCCCAACGGTACCAGGCGTTAAAAAATGATGCACTGCCCGCAGACTGCCGAAAAATGGGCAGACCATGTGTTTGACCAATTTCGGTCCTTTAAATTGTATGGTGTTCCTCCATCCACTATTTCTCTTTTCAGATGCTGTTTATTTTCAGCATTTTAAGTTTTAACTCCGATTCACAGTTTCTTTTAAGCTTTGTATGGATTATAGATATTCCAGAGTAGGAAAATCATAATTTGTCTAGAAATTCCTAGAAGCCTAAAAATCACTGTGGTAATATTAAGAGATGAGTGCTTTAAACTTTTAGTATAATGTTCCCCTATCCACTATTCTAATTCAGGATTTAACTAATGCTAAAATAGTGGACAAAAGAATGTTATTCAAACATTAAATCAGCTATCATCTGAAAAGTGAAATGATATGTTACTGTTTCTGGTGTGATCCTTAATCAGAATGCTGTTCTGATATGTGTGACGACTTGTTCAATCTAATGAAGGTTCCCCTGATTTTCAATCGGAACATTCTCTTACCCTCCCAACAATCTGTTTATGTCTCCTCCCATGCCTTTCTCCTGTATCTGCATTGTTTTGGCACTTAGGAGAGATACTGCCATATGGAAATCATTTTTGATTTTTTTTTTAAGATGATTGACTAAAATTAATAGTTCAGAAGCCAATTGCTGCATTCTATTTGGCAACACAAATCATCACATTTTTTTGCTAGAAAATGAATACATGATGCACCATTCCAATTTGTTTCTGCCCATTTTTAGGCCGGATTAAGAAAGAGGGAAAGAACACTAACTCACATGATGAAGGTTATTTCTGCCCAGTTTATGGAGCAGCTAGAAATTAAAAACAGCACTGGGGGCTGTGGAGTTTACTTTTAAAGATTGAGCAGATATGTTTGCTATTTGCACTCTGCGGGGCTAGTGTGGCTACTTTAGAGAACATGGCTGTTGTAACCACCTCGCCCGCCTCCCAAAATTGTATGACATTATTGGCACGTCAGGTGGTGACACTGCTCCTTTGTAGCAGCACACCACAAATATTCATTGTCACTCGATGGGGGAGTACGATGTGTTGCATGTACATCTCAAAATTGGGTTTATGAGTGGACTCTGGGAAGAATGGTATTTGGTTCCACAAAGTAATATAATGTAGACTGAAACCACATTCTAATAATTCTCTGTGTGGGTGGGGGAGGGTGTGGGGGGGGAGGGGGGAAAGGACATAGACAGGCTAAGTGAGTGGGCAAAAATTTGGCAGATGGAGTATATTGTTGGAAAGTGTGAGGTCATGCACTTTGGCAGAAAAAAATCAAAGAGCAAGTTATTATTCAAATGGAGAAAGATTGCAAAGTGCTACAGTACAGCGGGACCTGGAGGTACTTGTGCATGAAACACAAAAGGATAGTATGCAGGTACAACAAGTGATCAGGATGGCCAATTGAATCTTGGCCTTTATTGCAAAGGAGATGGAGTATAAAAGCAGGGAAGTCTTGCTACAGCTATACAAGGTATTGGTGAGGCCACACCTGGAATACTGCATGCAGTTTTGGTTTCCATATTTACGAAAGGATATACTTGCTTTGGAGGCAGTTCAGAGAAGGTTCACTGGGTTGATTCCGGGGATGAGGGGGTTGACTTATGAGGAAAGGTTGAGTAGTTTGGGCCTCTACTCATTGGAATTCAGAAAAATGAGAGGTGATCTTATCGAAACATATAAGATTATGAGGGGGCTTGACAAGATGGATGCAGAGAGGATGTTTCCACTGATGGGGGAGACTAGAACTAGAGGGCATAATCTTAGAAGAAGGGGCTGCCCATTTAAAACTGAGATGAGGAGAAATTTCTTCTCTGAGGGTTGTTAATCTGTGGAATTCGCTGCCTCAGAGAGCTGTGGGAGCTGGGACATTGAATAAATTTAAGACAGAAATAGACAGTTTCTTAAACAATAAGGGGATAAGGGGACGGGCAGGGAAGTGGACCTGAGTCCACAATCAGATCAGCCATGATCTTATTATATGGCGGTGCAGGCTCGAGAGGCCGTATGGCCTACTCCTGGTCCTATTTCTTATGTTCTTATTACCCTTCCTCCTTCTAGTGATAAACCCCTATTGCTGAGTCACCAACAATGGCCTGAAATTTCCTGGAACCTTTTGGCACAATTACATGTAACTAATTTACCACTAATTTTACGGTGAAACTTTGCTACGTGCAAATTTCCTCTATCGTTTGCGTCACTTCTGAAATATGTCTGCCAAAACACTCTACTGCTCGTTAACAAAGCTACACCCCCCATGCAAAAAACCAGCTCGTGCATGTTTCCTGCGTTCACAATCATGTGGTGTAGATCTACGCCCCAAATTTTAGGTGTAGCATGCCCCAAAGCCTCCTGAAATCAGTGTAACTAAGATTTCTGGAGTTTGATCACTTTTTTCTAGAGACATAAAAACATAAGAACTAGGCCATTCGAGCCTGCTCTGACATTCAATAAGATCATAGCTCATCTGATCTTGGCCTCAACTCCACTTCCCTGCCCGCTCCCATAACCCTTCACTCCCTTTTTATTCAAAAATCTGTCTATCTCTACCTTTAAATATATTCAATGACCCACAGCTCCCTGGGCTAGAAAATTCCAAAGATTCACGACCTTCTGAGAGAAGAAATTCCTCCTCATTTCCGTTTTAAATGGGCGACCCCTTATTCTGAACCTATGCCCCCTCGAGATCTGCACTACTATTAACCGAAGTGCTGTTAGACTCACTGCATTTGAAATTTTCAGACCCCTAATTTCTACCTCCTTCCACATATTCTTTCATCAAAACTATAGTTATCCAAATCTACTAATCTTAAATTAAAATTACTAGAATGAACACTTAAGTTATCTTAAATTTGAAAAAAGTTAAACAGTTCTCTTTCTCCATTTGCTTTTTTCTTCATTCCCTATTTTATTTTTGTTAACTTTCAATTTTATTTTTAATCAGAATAGCATCCTATCTATTTCTAACCCTTTCTCTTCAAAACCAACACTAAATTTAAAACTCTTTGGTAATCGTCCATTTTGAATTTGAGAGCCTTATTCAAAAAAAAAGTGATTGTAAGCTCACTTTAAAGACTTTTAATCCTAGAAACATAAAGATTGAGCAGTTCATGTCACAAATGTAACCAACTGAGTTTGACAAATTGATGCACTGGCAGTCAGGTCAGACCCCAACAAGGTTAGTTATTGGCAGCGCACCAAATTTAAGAGATAAGATTTATAAGCCGGGTTTTCCACTTCTGCGTTCGCCAGCCTATTAATTTTCTGTCCATTAAGGAAAATGGGCAGAAAATCGTAGTTTGGCAAGCACAGAGAAGGGAAAACCTGGCCACATTGTTTTCCTAATCATTAGATTTAAAGATGCTCTCCCCCACGTGACGCATATTATTCCCAACTAGGTAGGTTTGGTTGAAAAACACACTTTCGCCCATTTCATCCAATTCTTCCAAAGTTTCCAACCCTACTGCCTTCCCATCACAACTTTAATGTTCAACTCCAGAGGTTTAACAGCTTAACTGAAGGATGGACCTCTGCAGTGTAGCACTCCCTTAATACTACTGTGTTATGCACTCCAGTCTTACTGCGGTATTCCAACCCACAATCTTCTGTCTTTGGTGAGAGTGCTGCAAACTAAGCCAACCTGGAGTGGTCGACAAATCCTTGGCAGAATGTGATTTGCAATTGTCCTCTTACCTAATCCTTCCCAGCAGATTGAGCCTCTTAATATCCACCTTGTGCATGCTGTATGATGACTCTATGCTCTGTGGGGGGGGGGGGGGGGGAAGAGGTTTCATTAAAGGAAATCCCAAGAATGTACAAATCTGCACTATTAAAATGAAGACTTTCCATGTTGTCTCAGAACTTGAAGTATAAATTGAAGAAAAAACTGGCTCAAGAGGTTGGCAGTTAATTCCAGACTTGTTTCAAAAAATATTCAGGATGAGCACCTTCAATGAGCTTAACTTCATATTTGTGCAAAAAATCTCCCCATCACCACCTTATTTAGTAAAAAATAATCGTCGGGTTGTCTCCAAGCTTTTGGTACTGAAACACGACTTTTCTTCACTGAGCCTTGCTCCCAGCACCAGCTTGCTGTTCTTCCAGTTTGTGTTTCATTTTCATTGCTGTGGAGATGACATTCTGTGATGCCCCTAATTAGTGGGGCCAGGTACTGTGAGCATTAGTCAGCTACTTGATTGTGTTAGGGGGGTCAGAATTGTGGGATGTAGATTCACATCACCATTTCCTAATGTTGGGATATCAATGATAGCTATGCAACTGTGGGGCGTGTACAGCTGAGCCCCTACATCTTCTCACAGGTATGGGGAAAAGAGCAGGAGGATAAAAATCAGAGGAAGAGTCATTGATGGGTTTCAGCTCAAGACAAATGGCTCAGCTGGATCAGACCACCTGGCATGATCCTGAGATGGGTGGGTGGAGGAGGAGGATAGGGACAGAAAATAAAAATTGGAAGAAATAATTGGTGGGGTAGAGGATACCCAAGCACTGGAAGTTAAGGCCATTGTCGGACATTATTCTGGAAGATTATTTCAGAACATTTCCTGGGATGCTCTGAAAGAAGTTAAAGCAATTGAACTGCTCCTCAGAGCCTCTGATACCCTGCATTGATGAGGTAATACCTTATGTGTGTTCCTGTTGTGCAGCACTGAATCATGAAGCTTAATCTTTACGCAAAACCAAAGTAGATGAAGCCTTTACCAAATCAAAGCTGTGAATAGCACAGCATCCAGTAGGAGAGTGCACTTCAGTGATTTTGGAATCTACTAGAAAATTATAGACGTTTAATTGAAAAATATATAAAAACTGTGAATAATTTATTTTTTTATTGTACATAACAGAACCCAATTTGATTAGTGATAAATGTTTGGATATATTTGTAATCCTAACATTCATTTTCTCTATTTAGCTTTGAAAAGCAAAAAAAAAATCTGTAGATATTTGGAATTCTGGTGATAAAATAGTAAATTGTTAGGTGATGTTGACAACTTTCAATATAGATAAGTCTGCTTCCAGATTAGAGACTACAGGCCTCTGCCTCTTCACTATATACAGGTAACTGTAAATTCACAAGGGTCAAATGTAATTCAAATTGATTTAATCTCTGTGTGATATTTAGCTTAAGAATATTTACATGCACTTGTAATATCTCCTATTTTATATAAGCACCTGATTAAATTGCTTTATATTGTATATATCATGATTCAGTGTGAATTATGTTTCAAGTCTTAATGCACTTCAATAGAAAATTAGTCTTCATGAAGGTCAACAATGCCAAATATCAGCAGTACTACTGAAGTCAATATGGTGAGATTTACCCATGTTTTATACTTTAAAAACCCATACCTGTGCTTTTTCCCCCCTGTGATCCAGTATAGACTGAACTGTTCCATTTGAAAAGGCAGACTTGGGATCTTTATAGATTTACTTGATAATTATATAAAGTACATTTATGTCCCTTGTTTTAAATTTCTCATAATTATTTAATTCCTGTTACTCGTTCACATATTTAAGTAGCTAAATGACAGGGAATGGAGATTTGAAGCCTCTCCATGCTGTCTTACAAGGACTAGTATCATGAAATAAATCCACCCGTGTACAAAACAATGCCCCGATGCCTGGCAACTGTTCCATTACATTAGAATAAAAGGCTGAGTCCCGAGTCGGGCACTCCTGGTGAGGAGCAGTGGTCAGAAGCACGGTTTGGGAAATCATGGACCTGCAGTGACTGATTTTCCATCCATTTAAATTCAGTTTCACTCTGTCCCTGCCATAGATGTCCTAAAAACAAGATTTGTATGGCGATCAAAGCTGTTCAATAATTTTGGCGAATTAAATTGAAATGGGACTCATTAACATTATAGCAAAGTACAGAAACAGATAAAATTGTACCTTCAATTAGTTTGAGGGGTTTTAACAAAAGCAATTTAATGCCATAAACTGAGTCATCTTGATGACAAAATCAGCAACGTGAACATCATGACTTTCAAGATTTAATATAAGAAACATTGAGAAATAGAAGCAAGAGTAGGCCATTTGGCCCCTTGGGACTGCCCCGCCATTCAATAAGATCTGATTCAGCTTCACTTCCCTGCCCGCTCCTCATAACCCTTTACTCCCTTATCGCTCAAAAATCTGTCTATCCCCGTCTTAAATATATTCAATGACCCAGCCTCCACAGGTCTCTGGGCAGAGAATTCCATAGATTTACAACCCTCTCGGAGAAGAAATTCCTCATCATCTCAGTTTTAAATGGGCAGCCTCTTATTCTGAGACTATGTCCCATAGTTTTAGTTTCCCCTACAAGTGGAAATATCCTCTCTGCCACCTTGTCGAGCCCTCTCATTATCTTATATGTTTCAATAGGATCACGTCTCATTCTTCTGAACTCCAATGTGTATAGCAACCTATCCTCTTAAGTCAACCCCCTCAACTCCAGAATCAACCTAGTGAACCTTCTCTGAACAGCCTCCAATGCAAGTATATCCTTCCTTAAATACGGAGACCAAAACTGTACGCAATACCCTGTACAGTTGCAACAGGACTTCTCTGCTTTTATACTCTAACCCCCTTGCAATAAAGGCCAACATTCTATTTGCCTTCCTGCTTACTTGCTGTTCCTGCATACTAACTTTTTGTGTTTCATGCGCAAGGACCCCCAGGTCTCTCTGAACTGCAGCACTTTGCAATTTTTCTCCATTTAAATTATAAGTTGCTTTTCTATTATTTCTGCCAAAGAGGATAACCTCACATTTTCCCACATAATGGGGCCAAGTTTCGGCCTGAGTTGCTCCTGTTTTTTTGGAACAACTGGTTTAGAATGGAGTATCGTAGAAATTGCAATTCTCGGCATTTAGTTTGCTCCAGTTCTCGTCAGTTAGAACAGTTTCACTTTGAAACAGAATTTATTTTCAAAAGGGGGCGTGTCCAGCCACTTACGCCTGTTTTCAAAGTTTAGGCAGTGAAAACTTACTCCAAACTAACTTCGAATGGAGTAAGTGAAGATTTTTGTACGCTCGAAAAAACCTCGCCTACACTTTACAAATCAGGCGTAGGTTACAAATTAGGTGTGGGGAACGGGGGTGGGGGGGGGGAAGGGAAGTAATTAAATTCTACAATCATTCAGCAGTCATACTTATACAAATAAAGATCCAACCTGAATAAAAATTTATAAACAAAGCAAAGATTAAATATTCCATGTTCCTACCTGTGTGAAGCAGCAGCAGCCTTCGAGCTGCTGTGCTTCAGGCAGGCCTTCCATGTTGGAGACAGGGATGGCGTCAGTGTCTCGACGGCAGCCCAACAGCGGCAGCAAGCAGCCTTCGAGCTGTGAAGGGGACTGAGGCCATACGGCCACACGATAGGGGCGGCGTCAGTGGCTGGCCGGCAGCCGAAGATACAACAAGCAGCCTTCGAGCTGTGAGGGGGACTGAGGCCATTTGTCCATGGGATAGGGGCATCGTCAGTGACTGGACGGCAGGCAAAGACACAGCAATCAAACAGCCTTCGAGCTGTGAGGGGGACTGAGGCCCTTAGGCCAGGGACAGGGAGAGGCAGCCACATAGACACTTTTAAACTTAAATTTGCAGAATGGGTGCTGCATTGTCAACACCACGGATTATGGAATGGTTCGCCATCAATTCACTGCATAGGAGAGAATTGATTAGAGCTCACCGCACCAGGAACATCATAGCCCATAGGCTGATGGGCAGGAGACCTTACCCACGTCGACAATATCGAGCCAGGCGCTTGTACCTGGACATGAGCGAGGCTGATTGTGTCAAAAGGCTGCGTTTCCGCAGAGAAGTTGTCACTGAGATCTGTGATATGGTGAGAGCAGATTTGCAGCCCAGAAGCAGAACGCCAACTGCCCTGTCTGTTGCAGTGACGGTAACAGCTGCACTTGCCTTCTATGCCTCAGGATCGTTTCAGGCTACAACGGGAGACATGTGTGCCATCTCTCAACGTGCAATACATGGCTGCGTTTACCAGGTCACGGCTGCACTGTATGCGCGAAGGAATGACTTCATCAATTTCCCAATAACCGCATAAGCAATCCATGAGAGGGCTGTGGGCTTCTTCAGGATTGCCGGCTTCCCAAAGGTACAGGGCTGCGTTGATTGTACCCACATAGCCTTGTGAGCACCTGTGGAGGATTCTGAGCAGTACCGAAATAGGAAAGGTTTCCACTCTATCAATGTGCAGTTCGTGTGTGACGACAAGCAGCGAATCATGTCAGTCGATGCGAGATACCCTGGCAGCACCCACGATGCGTTCATCCTACGCGACAGCGTTCTATCTGACATGTTTGAGCAGCAGCCAGAAGGGCAGAGCTGGCTACTGGGAGACAAAGGGTACGGCCTGACCACCTGGCTCATGAAGCCCCTACGCCTGACACGGACAGAAACTGACCGTCAATACAACATGGCGCACATTGCGACGCGCAGCATCATTGAGAGGACCATTGGCACATTGAAACAGCGATTCCGATGCCTGGACCATTCTGGAGGATACTTGCTATACTCTCCTCAGATTGTCGGTCGCTTCACTGTTGTGTGCTGCATGCTTCATAACTTAGCCATCATGAGGCAGCAGGAGTCCGTGAGTCAGAGAGGCCTCCACAAGGCCGCAAGGTCGGGAGGTGCGTCGCTGAATCGGGAGTCCGTGAGTCAGAGAGGCCTACATAGGCCACGAGGTGCGTCGCTGAGTCGGGAGTCCGGGGTCGGCGAGAGGCCTATAAAGGCGGAGCTTGTGCAGCTACAGGGAGAAGGCAAAAAAGTAGAAAGAAATAGAAAGGTGACGTCACAGCCAAGGGGGTAAGTGATTGGCTGATGATTGGTGAGTAGTTTTTCTTTTTCTCTTCCATATCAGTGAGCAACTTTTAGCACTGTTGTTGCCAATTTAAGTTAATCTAAGGGTTAAGTCATGGCAGGCGAACTCAGACAAGTGTTCTGCTCCTCCTGTACTATGTTGGAAATCAGGGATGCCTCCGGTGTCCCTGACGACTACGTGTGCGGGAAATGTATCCACCTCCAGCTCCTGACAGTCCGCGTTGCGGAACTGGAGCTGAGGGTGGATTTACTCTGGAGCATCCACGATGCTGAGAATGACGTGAGTAGCACGTGTAGCGAGTTGGTCTTACCACAGGTGAAGGGTCCACAGCCAGTTAGGGAATGGAAGACCAGCAGGAAGAGCAGTGCAAGGAAGGTAGTGCAGGGGTCCCCTGTGGTCATCCCCCTGCAAAACAGATACACCGCTTTGAGTACTGTTGAGGGGGATGACTCATCAGGGGAGGGCAGCAGCAGCCAAGTTCATGGCACCGTGGCTGGCTCTGCTGCACAGAAGGGCAGGAAAAAGAGTGGGAGAGCGATAGTGATAGGGGATTCAATTGTAAGTGGAATAGATAGGCATTTCTGCGGCCGCAACCGAGACTCCAGGATGGTATGTTGCCTCCCTGGTGCAAAGGTCAAGGATGTCTCGGAGTGGAGGGAGGGTGAACAGCCAGTTGTCGTGGTGCACATTGGTACCAACGATATCGGTTAAAAAAAAGGGATGAAGTCCTACGAGACGAATTTAAGGAGCTAGGAGCTAAATTAAAACTGAGGACCTCAAAGTAGTAATCTCGGGATTGCTACCAGTGCCACGTGCTAGTCAGAGTAGGAATCGCAGGATAGCTCAGATGAATACGTGGCTTGAGCAGTGGTGCAGCAGGGAGGGATTCAAATTCCTGGGGCATTGGAACCGGTTCTGGGGGAGGTGGGACCAGTACAAACCGGACGGTCTGCACCTGGGCAGGACCGGGACCAATGTACTAGGGGGAGTGTTTGCTAGTGCTGTTGGGGAGGAATTAAGCTAATATGGCAGGGGAATGGGAACCAATGCAGGGAGACAGAGGGAAACAAAATGGAGACAAAAGCAAAAGACAGAAAGGAGATGAGTAAAAGTGGAGGGCAGAGAAACCCAAGGCAAGAACAAAAAGAGCCACTGTAGAGCAAAATTCTAAAGGGTCAAAGTGTAATAAAAAGGCAAGCATGAAAGCTCGGTGCCTCAATGCAAGGAGTATTCGGAACACAGGAGAGGGCTCTGAGCTAGTTAGAGTGGGTGAGAGGTCAGATGAACAGGACCCCAAGAAAGAATGCAAAAGGCAGGAGGCAACAGAGCAGAGTAGCACTGGGGTAAGTGTAAACCACAAGGTGATAGGAAGGGACAATATGTATGAATATAAAGGGGCTGCAGGAGGGGTCAAAACTAAAAATCATGGTTTAAAAACTAGTATTAAAACACTCTACCTAAATGCAGGCAGCATTCGAAATAAAGTAAATGAGTTGACGGCACAAATCATTACAAATGGGTATGATTTGGTGGCCATTACAGAAACGTGGTTGCAGGGTGGCCAAGACTGGGAGTTAAACATACAGGGGTATCTGACAATTCGGAAAGATAGACAAGAAGAGAAAGGAGGTGGGGTAGCTCTGTTAATAAAGGATGATATCAGGGCAGTTGTGGGAGACGATATTGGCTCGAATGAACAAAATGTTGAATCATTGTGGGTGGAAATTAGAGATAGTAAGGGGAAAAAGTCACTGGTGGGCGTAGTTTATAGGCCCCCAAATAATAACTTCGGTGGGGCGGGCAATAATCAAGGGAATAATGGAGGCATCTGAAAAAGGAACGGCAGTAATCGTGGGGGATTTTAACCTACATATCGATTGGTCAAATCAAACCGCACGTGGTAGCCTGGAGGAGGAATTTATAGAATGCATATGGGATTATTTCTTAGAACAGTATGTTACAGAGCCTACAAGGGAGCAAGCTATCTTAGATCTGGTCCTGTGTAATGAGACAGGAAAAATAAACGATCTCCTAGTAAAAGATCCTCTCGGAATGAGCGATCACAGTATGGTTAAATTTGTAATACAGATTGAGGATGAGGAAGTAGTGTCTCCAACGAGCGTACTATGCTTAAACAAATGGGACTACAGTGGGATGAGGGCAGAGTTGGCTAAAGTAGATTGGAAACACAGACTAAACGGTGGCACAATTGAGGAACAGTGGAGGACTTTTAAGGAGCTCTTTCATAGTGCTCAACAAAAATATATTCCAGTGAAAAAGAAGGGCGGTAAGAGAAGGGATAACCAGCCGTGGATAACCAAGGAAATAAAGGAGAGTATCAAATTGAAAACCAATGCGTATAAGGTGGCCAAGGTTAGTGGGAAACTAGCAGATTGGGAAAATTTTAAACGACAGCAAAGAATGTCTAAGAAAGCAATAAAGAAAGGAAAGATAGATTACGAAAGTAAACTTGCGTAAAACATAAGAACAGATAGTAAAAGCTTTTACAGATATATAAAACAGAAGAGAGTGACTAAAGTAAATGTTGGTCCCTTCGAAGATGAGAAGGGGGATTTAATAATGGGAAATGTGGAAATGGCTGAGACCATAAATAATTATTTTGCTTCGGTCTTCACAGTGGAAGACACAAAAACCATGCCAAAAATTGCTGGTCACGGGAATGTGGGAAGGGAGCACCTTGAGATAATCACTATCACTAGGGAGGTAGTGCTGGACAGGCTAATGGGACTCAAGGTAGACAAGTCCCCTGGTCCTGATGAAATGCATCCCAGGGTATTAAAAGAGATGGCGGAAGTTATAGCAGATGCATTCGTTATAATCTACCAAAATTCTCTGGACTCTGGGGAGGTACCAGCGGATTGGAATACAATGTCGGAAAATGTGAAGTCATCCACCTTGGGGGAAAAAAAACAGTAAAAGGGAATATTATTTGAATAGGGAGAAATTACAACATGCTGCGGTGCAGAGGGACCTGAGGGTCCTTGGGGTCCTTGTGCATGAATCCCAAAAAGTTAGTTTGCAAGTGCAGCAGGTAATCAGGAAGGCGAATGGAATGTTGGCCTTCATTGCGAGAGGGATGGAGTACAAAAAGAACGATGGAGTACAAAAGGAGGGAAGTCCTGCTGCAATTGTATAGGGTATTGGTGAGGCCGCACCTGGAGTACTGTGTGCAATTTTGGTCACCTTACTTAAAGAAGGATATACTAGCTTTGGAGGGGGTACAGAGACGATTCACTCGGCTGATTCCGGAGATGAGGGGGTTACCTTATGATGATAGATTGAGTAGACTGGGTCTTTACTCGTTGGAGTTCAGAAGAATGAGGGGTGATCTTAGAAACATAGAAACATAGAAAATAGGTGCAGGAGCAGGCCATTCAGCCCTTCTAGCCTGCACCGCCATTCAATGAGTTCATGGCTGAACATGAAACTTCAGTACCCCCTTCCTGCTTTCTCGCCATAACCCTTGATCCCCCGAATAGTAAGGACTTCATCTAACTCCCTTTTGAATATATTTAGTGAATTGGCCTCAACTACTTTCTGTGGTAGAGAATTCCACAGGTTCACCACTCTCTGGGTGAAGAAGTTTCTCCTCATCTCGGTCCTAAATGGCTTACCCCTTATCCTCAGACTGTGACCCCTGGTTCTGGACTTCCCCAACATTGGGAACATTCTTTCTGCATCTAACCTGTCTAAACCCGTCAGAATTTTAAACGTTTCTATGAGGTCCCCTCTCATTCTTCTGAACTCCAGTGAATACAAGCCCAATTGATCCAATCTTTCTTGATAGGTCAGTCCCGCCATCCCGGGAATCAGTCTGGTGAACCTTCGCTGCACTCCCTCAATAGCAAGAATGTCCTTCCTCAAGTTAGGAGACCAAAACTGTACACAATACTCCAGGTGTGGCCTCACCAAGGCCCTGTACAACTGTAGCAACACCTCCCTGCCCCTGTATTCAAATCCCCTCGCTATGAAGGCCAACATGCCATTTGCTTTCTTAACCGCCTGCTGTACCTGCATGCCAACCTTCAATGACTGATGTACCATGACACCCAGGTCTCGTTGCACCTTCCCTTTTCCTAATCTGTCACCATTCAGATAATAGTCTGTCTCTCTGTTTTTACCACCAAAGTGGATAACCTCACATTTATCCACATTATACTTCATCTGCCATGCATTTGCCCACTCACCTAACCTATCCAAGTCACTCTGCAGCCTAATAGCATCCTCCTCGCAGCTCACACTGCCACCCAACTTAGTATCATCCGCAAATTTGGAGATACTGCATTTAATCCCCTCGTCTAAATCATTAATGTACAATGTAAACAGCTGGGGCCCCAGCACAGAACCTTGCGGCACTCCACTAGTCACTGCCTGCCATTCTGAAAAGTACCCGTTTACTCCTACTCTTTGCTTCCTGTCTGACAACCAGTTCTCAATCCACGTCAGCACACTACCCCCAATCCCATGTGCTTTAACTTTGCACATTAATCTCTTGTGTGGGACCTTGTCGAAAGCCTTCTGAAAGTCCAAATATACCACATCAACTGGTTCTCCTTTGTCCACTTTACTGGAAACATCCTCAAAAAATTCCAGAAGATTTGTCAAGCATGATTTCCCTTTCACAAATCCATGCTGACTTGGACCTATCATGTCACCATTTTCCAGATGCACTGCTATGACATCCTTAATAATTGATTCCATCATTTTACCCACTACTGAGGTCAGGCTGACCGGTCTATAATTCCCTGTTTTCTCTCTCCCTCCTTTTTTAAAAAGTGGGGTTACATTGGCTACCCTCCACTCCATAGGAACTGATCCAGAGTCAATGGAATGTTGGAAAATGACTGTCAATGCATCCGCTATTTCCAAGGCCACCTCCTTAAGTACTCTAGGATGCAGGCCATCAGGCCCTGGGGATTTATCTGCCTTCAATCCCATCAATTTCCCCAACACAATTTCCCGACTAATAAAGATTTCCCTCAGTTCCTCTTCCTTACTAGACCCTCTGACCCCTTTTATATCCGGAAGGTTGTTTGTATCCTCCTTAGTGAATACCGAACCAAAGTACTTGTTCAATTGATCCGCCATTTCTTTGTTCCCCGTTATGACTTCCCCTGATTCTGACTGCAGGGGACCTATGTTTGTCTTCACCAACCTTTTTCTCTTTACATACCTATAGAAACTTTTGCAATCCGCCTTAATGTTCCCTGCAAGCTTCTTCTCGTACTCCATTTTCCCTGTCCTAATCAAACCCTTTGTCCTCCTCTGCTGAGTTCTAAATTTCTCCCAGTCCCCAGGTTCGCTGCTATTTCTGGCCAATTTGTATGCCACTTCCTTGGCTTTAATACTATCCCTGATTTCCCTAGATAGCCACGGTTGAGCCACCTTCCCCTTTTTATTTTTACGCCAGACAGGAATGTACAATTGTTGTACTTCATCCATGCGGTCTCTAAATGTCTGCCATTGCCCATCCACAGTCAACCCCCTAAGTATCATTCGCCAATCTATCCTAGCCAATTCTCGCCTCATACCTTCAAAGTTACCCTTCTTTAAGTTCTGGACCATGGTCTCTGAATTTACTGTTTCATTCTCCATCCTAATGCAGAATTCCACCATATTATGGTCACTCTTCCCCAAGGGGCCTCGCACAATGAGATTGCTAATTAATCCTCTCTCATTACACAACACCCAGTCTAAGATGGCCTCCCCCCTAGTTGGTTCCTCAACATATTGGTCTAGAAAACCATCCCTTATGCACTCCAGGAAATCCTCCTCCACCGTATTGCTTCCAGTTTGGCTAGCCCAATCTATGTGCATATTAAAGTCACCCATTATAACTGCTACACCTTTATTGCATGCACCCCTAATTTCCTGTTTGATGCCCTCCCCAACATCCCTATTACTGTTTGGAGGTCTGTACACAACTCCTACTAACGTTTTTTGCCCTTTGGTGTTCTGCAGCTCTACCCATATAGATTCCACATCATCCAAGCTAATGTCTTTCCTAACTATTGCATTAATCTCCTCTTTAACCAGCAATGCTACCCCACCTCCTTTTCCTTTTATTCTATCCTTCCTGAATGTTGAATACCCCTGAATGTTGAGTTCCCAGCCCTGATCATCCTGGAGCCACGTCTCCGTAATCCCAATCACATCATATTTGTTAACATCTATTTGCACAATTAATTCATCCACCTTATTGCGGATACTCCTTGCATTAAGACACAAAGCCTTCAGGCTTGTTTTATTAACACCCTTTGTCCTTTTAGAATGTTGCTGTACAGTGGCCCTTTTTGTTCTTTGCCTTGGGTTTCTCTGCCCTACACTTTTCCTCATCTCCTTTCTGTCTTTTGCTTTTGGCTCCTTTTTGTTTCCCTCTGTCTCCCTGCATTGGTTCCCATCCCCCTGCCATATTAGTTTAAATCCTCCCCAACAGCACTAGCAAACACTCCCCCGAGGACATTGGTTCCAGTCCTGCCCAGGTGCAGACCGTCCGGTTTGTACTGGTCCCACCTCCCCCAGAACCGGTCCCAATGCCCCAGGAATTTGAATCCCTCCCTGCTGCACCACTGCTCAAGCCACGTATTCATCTGCGCTATCCTGCGATTCCTACTCTGACTATCACGTGGCACTGGTAGCAATCCCGAGATTACTACTTTTGAGGTCCTACTTTTTAATTTAGCTCCTAGCTCCTTAAATTCGTTTCGTAGGACCTCATCCCTTTTTTTGCCTATGTCGTTGGTACCAATGTTATAGAAACATTTAAAATAATGAAAGGGATAGACAAGATAGAGGCAGAGATGTTGTTTCCACTGGTCGGGGAGACTAGAACTCGGGGGCACAGCCTCAAAAACCGAGTTGAGAAGGAATTTCTTCTCCCAGAGGGTTGTGAATCTGTGGAATTCTCTGCCCAAGGAAGCAGTTGAGGCTAGCTCATTGAGTGTATTCAAATCACAGATAGATAGATTTTTAACCAATAAGGGAATTAAGGGTTACGGGGAGTGGGCAAGTAAGTGGAGCTGAGTCCACGGCCAGATCAGCCATGATCTTGTTGAATGGCGGAGCAGGCTCGAGGGGCTAGATGGCCTACTCCTGTTCCTAATTCTTATGTTCTTATGTTCTAGGAGCTGGTAGTGGAACCAGAAGACCTACGTGAGGGTCCAGTGCATGATGATATTACGGAACAGCAGGATGCGGATGATGACGACAATCAGGAAAGCATGCAAGTGCCTGATGCCGGAGCACGAGGTCGGAGGAGGGCCGTTCATCGTGCCCCTTTAACGATTGCTCGAGCCTTGCGCCAGCAGCTCATCCGTGAACGCTTCAATTACTGATGCCCGAGGGCTCTGCGACCACTGTTGCACATGGACATGTTTATTCTTTGCAGTTGTTCCTACGTTGTGTTGTGTTAATGGAACATGAAACAGTTTTAATGAAAAAATATTTTATTGAAAATTTAACGTCACTGTAATAAATATTTGTTGTATCAAACTATACTTTTTAATATGACTCTTGAAGATCACTTAAAAACTTTATACACTCTTAAGATCACTTAAACTTCAAGATCACTTTTTAGATGCAAAATTAAATAAGTTACAGAATGTGAGAGCATTTACACTATAAGATCACTTAAAAACCCTGAGATCACTTATAAGTTGTAAAGTTACAAAACTTACAAAACAATTTCAATTTGAAAAACGCTACTACAGTTACATCAAGAACAAGAACAAAAGCAGCAAAGAAAGGCTGCAACTATCTCTCATCCACATCTCAGTGAATGTTCACTTCACTTCTTCATGGGGGTGTCATTTGATTGGCCGGGCTGTGTGCCCTTATTGCAGCAGCTACCTCCCTGACGGCCTGTGCCATCGATTGCACTCCCTCGGACATTCCCTCCCTAAGTTCCCGTGTCATTACTGCTATTTCTCCCGTCAGGACCGTCACCTCTTCACCCACTGCACTGACGCTACCGATGAGTGATCGGGTAAGCTCATTGGTCTCCATACCCAATGCCACAACCTGAGCCGCATCTGTTGCACGCTGCATCTCAGGAGAGCGTGTCTCCAATCTCCTTCTCCTCTGCCTGGGTCTGCCTCGTGGCACCACTACACTGGGTGGCGCGGGCACGGACTGTGGGACGCTCGGTGTTCCAGACGGCAGTAATAGAGAGAGAAGCTCGGGCTGGGACTGTGGGACGCTCTGTGTTGCAGTCGGCAGTACTAGAGAGAGAAGCTGGGACGGTGGGACGCTCGGTGTTCCAGACGGCAGTACTAAAGAGAGAGGCTCGGGCTGGGATGGTGGGACGCTCAGTGTTCCAGCCAACAGCACTTGAATGCGAGCCGTGGGCTGGGATGGTGGGTGAATGGGTGTAAACTGCTCCATGATATCAGCAGCAGCACTGGGACCCGCAACGTCGGAATCAAAACCATAGAAGGTGGAAGCAGAACCTATGCGAGTGGGAGGCACAGGCTCGGACGGTAGTGCACTGACTGTAGAATGCTGCATTATACCAGCAGCACCACTGGGACCCGCAACGTCGGAATCAAAACCATGGAAGGTGGAACCAAAACCTATGCTAGGGGTTGAAACTCTGATGCCCCTTAATGGGGGCTCATAAACATTAATTTGGAACGACAGTTGTTAGGTCTATAGTTTCCTGCTTTTTGTCCGCCTCCTTTTTTTAAAAAGGGGCGTTACATTTGTGGTTTTCCAATCCGCTGGGACTGCCTCAGAATCTAGGGCATTTTGGTAGATTACAACCAATGCATCCACTATCTCTGCAGCCATTTCTTTTAAGACCCTAGGATGCAAGCCATCAGGTCCAGGGGACTTGTCTGCCTTTAGTCCCATTATTTTACTGAATACTACTTCATTAGATAGTGATTGTATTAAGTTCCTCCCTCCCTATAGCCCTTTGATTATCCACTATTGGGATGATTTTAGTGTCTTCTACCGTGAAGACCAATACAAAATATTTGTTCAACGTCTCTGCCATTTCCCTGATCTCCAATATTAATTGCCCAGTCTCAACCTCCAGGGGACCAACATTTACTTTAGCCACTCTTTTCCTTTTTATGTACCTGTAGAAACTCTTTACCGACTGTTTTTATATTTCGTGCTAGTTTACTTTCATAATCCATCTTTCCTCTCTATCATTTTTTTTAGTCGCTCTCTGCTGGCTTTTAAAAATTTCCCAATTCTCTGGCCTCCCACTTGTCTTGACCACATTGTATGCCTTTGTTTTCAATTTGATACCATCCCATATTTCCTTAGTTAGCCACAGATGGTTATCCCTTCTCTTAGTCTTTCCTTCTCATTGGGATATATATTTTTTGCAAGTTATAAAATATCTCCTTAAATGTCTGCCACTGTTCATTAACCTACCCATACTTTAATGTATTTTCCCAGTCCACTTTAGCCAACTCTGTCCTCATACCTTTGTAGTCTCCTTTATTTAAGCTTAGCACCCTGGTTTGAGAACCAACTTTGTCGCCCTCCAACTGAATTTGAAATTCAACCATGTTATGGTCACTCATTCCTGGAGGATCTTTTACTATGAGATCATTTATTAATCCTGTCTCATTACACAGTGCTAGATCTAAGATTTAGAACTTAGGGAGAAGTGCCTCAAAGCAACACTACAGAGTATTATTTAAAATGTATGTTTCTCCCAACATTTGACTGCATGTAGTGACAATTTAACCAAATGAAATATTTAGTATGCAAATACATGTATTTTATACTTAGTTTTGTAAAAACATTTCCGTAAGGAAATTTTAGAAAGATCCTCTTAAAGCAAAGCAAATATCGAAATCTATGCCTCCATAGGAACATTGTGAATATATAGCCAATGACATGCATGCATAATCTGCCCCACGGAATCTTAATCACCCATTTTGCAAAAACTCCAGTAAAAGACCTTATCTTAAACTGTCAAATTTGTGGATGTTTCCTATGTACCAATAAAATAAAATCCTGCAAAATTGTCAGCCTGTGTCAGACGCTATTGATTATGATCGTCTTTGAAAAATGATTTCATGCACTTTGAAACAGTTTATTCATATAAGGTTATATTTACAAACTTGAATAGTCCTGCCTGCAGAAATAACTACTACGATCACCCCACCTACAGAAAGAGACTGGAAGTCTTGTTTGACCAAAAGGAAGAGGATTATGATATGCCAGTTTTGGCTGACCAAACTGGACAAAATCTCTAACATGAATTTGAGAAAAATAAACCAAGCAGTAAAGCAACCTGTGAAAAGATCCCAATTGGTCAGCCTCCTGTTAATGTGTGAAAGCTGAGCTTGCACTGTGATCTCTACTAACTTCTTGAACACAGAACTACCATTTAACCCCATTTCCCCAAAGGCTTGTCTACATTATTCACTTGTGTCACTGTTGGAATCCTTCAAAATCTTCCTCTTTGTTAAATTCACTAACTCCAGACCTTGCCTGGCCGAAGTACTCACTTCAATTTGGCTCTGCGTGATAAGTAGAGGAAAGACTTTTGCAGTGCAAGTTCTACAGACGTTTATTTCTGCACACTTACCAGAATTAATATGCATAAGTGAGAAGCACTGCTGAATGTAACTCCTTGTCAGTTACTTTAATAAATAATTTCCACTGTTCGTTATGTTTTATATATGTAAAGCTGTAAATACCTTGTTTAACCACCAGAGGACTCAATCCCTGGAGTCCCAAGGGATCCCACAATCCCTTGGGATCACCTGTATTTAAGGAGGCCTCACAGGCTGGAGAGGCACTGTGGAGACCTGCAATAAAAGACTTTACTTTGAGCTCACAGTATCTGGTCAGACTCTTTATTCTTACACTACAACTGGCGACGAGATACAGATGACGAACCCCACCACAACGATGCAGAGAACAGTGGGCATCCTGGAGAAATTTTCGGAGGGAGATGATTGGGAAACTTTTATGGAGCGACACGACCAATACTTTGTGGCCAACGAGCTGGAAGGAGAAACGGATGCTGCCAAACAAAGGATGATTCACCTCCCCATTTGCGGGGCACCAACATATGGTCTCATGAAAAATCTGCTTGCTCCAGCGAAACCCACAGAGAAATCAGATGATGATTTGTGCACACTGGTCCGGGAGCATCTTAACCCGAAGGAAAGCGTTCTGATGTCGAGGTACCGGTTCTATACATACAAGAGGTCTGAAGGCCAGGAAGTGGCAAGCTATGTCGCCAAGCTAAGACGCCTTGCAGGACATTGCGAATTTGAAGGACACTTGGAGCACATGCTCAGGGACTTCTTTGTACTTGGCATTGGCCATGAAGTAATACTTCGCAAACTTTTGACTGTAGAGACCCCAACCTTGAGTAAAGCCATCGCGATAGCCCAGGCATTCATCGCCACCAGTGACAATACCAAACAAATCTCTCAGCACACGAGTGCTGCTACAAGTACTGTGAACAAAGTGATGTTGTTTTCAAATTGTAATGTACAGGACAGGCCTCACATGTCTGCAGCTGCACGTCCGCAGATGTCTCAGAGTCCACCATCAAGGGTGATGAATGCCAGCCATTAACACCTTGTTGGCGCTGCGGGGGTGATCATCGTTTCCATTCATGCCGCTTCAAAGGGTACATTTGCAAGGGCTGTGGAACAATGGGACATCTCCAACGTATGTGCAGGCGAGCTGCAAACCCTGCTAATCCTTCAAACCACCATGTTGTAGAGGAGAACAGATCCATGGCGGATCACGACGAACCAGAGCCTCAGACCGAGTAGGCAGAGGTATATGGGGTGCACACATTTACCACAAAGTGTGTCCCGATAATGCAGAAGGTTGAATTAAATGTACTCCCGGTCAATGGAGCCGGACCTTTATGAGCAAAAAGATTTTTGATAAATTGTGGTGCAGCAAGGCCTCAAGGCCAGTCCTGACTCCCATTCGCACTAAACTGAGAACTTACACAAAGGAACTGATTCCCGTAATTGGCAGTGTTACTGTAAAGGTCTCCTATGATGGAGTGGTGCACAAGTCACCACTCTGGGTGGTACCGGGCGATGGCCCCACGCTGCTCAGCATGAGCTAGCTGGGGAAGATACGCTGGAACTGGGACGACATCCGAGTGCTCTTGTCCGTCGACGACACTTCATGTGCCCAGGTCCTAAACAAGTTCCCCTCACTGTATGAACCAGGCATCGGGAAGTTCCAAGTAGCAAAAGTGCAGATCCACCTAATTCCGGGAGCACGACCCATCCATCACAAGGCGAGAGCAGTACCGTACATGATGAGAGAGAGGGTGGAGATCGAGCTGGACCGGCTGCAACGAGAGGGCATCATTTCGCCGATCGAATTCAACGAGTGGGCCATTCCGATTGTTCCAGTCCTCAAGGGAGACGGCACTGTCAGAATCTGTGGTGATTACAAAGTAACTATCAATCGTTTCTACCCACTACCAAAGGCAGACGGCCTTTTTGCGACGCTGGCGGGAGGAAAGACGTTCACGAAGCTGGACTTGACCTCGGCCTACATGACGCAGGTGCTGCAGGAATCATTGAAGGGCCTCACCTGCATCAACACACACAAAGGTCTCTTCATTTACAACAGATGCCCGTTTGGGATTCGATCAGCCGTGACGATATTCCAGAGAAACATGGAAAGCTTACTGAAGTCGGTCCCGCGCACTGTGGTCTTCCAGGACGACATCTTGGTTACAGGTCGGGACACAGTCGAGCATCTGCAGAACTTGGAGGATGTTCTTGGTCAGCTTAACCTTGTGTGGCTCAGGCTAAAACGCTCGAAGTGCGTTTTCCTGGCACTTGGAAATGGAGTTCCTGGGGAGAAGAATCACGGTGGACGGCATCAGGCTCACTGATTCAAAGACGGAGGCAATCAAGAACGCACGGAGGCCACAGAAAGTGACGGAACTGCGGTCGTTTCTAGGACCCTTGAACTACTTTGGTAACTTCTTACCGGGTCTCAGCACACTGTTAAAACCACTGCATGCTTTACTGTGTAAAGGAGACGAATAAGTGTGAGGTAAAAGCCAAGAAACTGCCTTTGTAAAAGCTAGAAAACTGTTATGCTCAAACAAGTTGCTTGTGTTGTATGATCCATGTAAGCGTTTGGTACTAGCATGTGATGCGTCATCATACGGGGTCGGATGTGTATTGCAACCAGTTGCTTATGCATCCAGAGGTCTGTCTAAGGCTGAGAGGGCCTGCAGCATGATTGAAAAATAAGCGTTAGCGTGTGTTTATGGGGTAAAGAAAATGCATCAATGTCTGTTTGGGCTCAAATTTGAATTGGAAACCGACCATAAGCCACTGATATCCCCTTTTCTGAAAGTAAGGGGATAAATACGAATGCATCGGCCCACATCCAGAGATGGACGCTCACGTTGTCCGCATACAACTTCGCCATCCGCCACAGGCCAAGCACAGAAAACTGCCGATGATCTCAGTAGGCTGCCATTACCCACCACGGGGGTGGAAATTGCACAGCCTGCAGATTTAGTTATGGTAATGGAAGCATTCGAGAGTGAGCAATCACCTGTTACTGCCCGACAGATTAGAGCCTGGACAAACCAGGACCCCTTATTGTCCTTAGTAAAAAACTGTGTGCTTCACGGGAGCTGCTCCAGTGTCCCATTAGAAATAAAGCCGTACCAGCGGGGCAAAGATGAATTGTGTATACAGACAGACTGCCTTCTGTGGGGTCATTGGGTAATGGTACAAAAAAAGGGCAGGGACACTTTCATTAGTGATCACCACAGTACCCACCCAGGCATCGTAATGATGAAAGCGATAGCCAGATCCCACATGTGGTGGCCCGGTATCGATGCAGACTTAGAGTCCTGCATGCACAAATGTACACATGTTCACAGTTAAGCAATGCACCCAGGGAGGCACCACGAAGTTTATGGTCTTGGCCGTCCAAACCGTGGTCCAGGGTCCAAGTCGACTATGCAGGCCCGTTCTGGGGAAAAATGTTCCTAGTGGTTGTAGATGCGTACTCCAAATGGTTTGAATGTGAGATAATGTCGGCAAGCACGTCCGCTGCCACCACTGAAAGCCTGCCTGATGTCCTTGTGAGTGACAACGGGCCGTGTTTCACCAGTGCCGAGTTCAAAGAGTTCATGCCCTACAATGGGATCAAACATGTCACATCTGCCCGTTCAAACCAGCATCCAATGGTCAGGCAGAGAGAGCAGTGCAAACAATCAAGTAGAGCTTGAAGAAGGTAACTGAAGGCTCACTGCAGACTCGCCTATCCCGAGTCCTGCTTAGCTACCGCACGAGACTCCACTCGCTCACTGGGATTCCACCCACTGAACTGATCATGAAAAGGGCACTTAAGACAAGGCTCTCGTTAGTCCACCCTGATCTACACAAACAGGTAGAGAGTAAGCGGCTCCAACAAAGTACATATCATGACAGCGCAAATGTGTCACGCGAAATTGAGATTAATGATCCTGTTTTTGTGTTGAACTATGGACAAGGTCCAAAGTGGCTTCCCAGCACTGTTGTGGCCAAAGAGGGGAGCAGGGTGTTTCGGGTCAAACTTTCAAATGGACTCAGCGGTTGACCACGAAGCAGAACCCATCACCCGCAGCAGTCTAACAGGACTCTCCACACCAAGCAGCCCAGCGAGGGCCCAACAAACGATTCACCAAAACCAACATTTGCACCGAGACGATCAACGAGTGAAAGAAAGGCCCTAGATCGACTTACCTTGTAAATAGTTACACTATTGACTTTGGGGGTGGGGGGGACGGGGTGGTGGGGGAGAGAGAGTGTTGTTATATATGTAAACGTGTAAATATCTTGTTTAACCACCAGAATGCTCATCCCCTGGAGTCCCAAGGGATCCCACAATCCCTTGGGAGCACCTGTACTTAAGGAGGCCTCACAGGCTGGAGAGGCACTCTGGAGATCTGCAATAAAAGACTAAGGTCACACTTTACTTTGAGCTCAGTGTCTGGTCAGACTTTTTATTCTTACACTACATTATGTATTTGCTACATTCTCCCATGTAAGTCTCTCCCCAAGTTGAATCTATGGCAGAACTTCATGTAAACCACTAGATGGCAATCCACCAATAGGTAAATTATGAGAACATGAATTGGAGATAATGCAGCCTCTGAGTTTTTCAGGGTGTATTATGGTCTCATTTTTATTTAGAACTGTTCTATTATTCATATGCAGGCTATCCTAGTGGCTTTTCTATACATGTGAGCTTAGACAACGAGTGTCACTTATTTCACTAAGGGAAATGTGACAACCAAACTTGTTCCTCTCCTTGTGATATCCACAAACACATGCACTTTCCAGCAGATGTTGTTGCATAGTTATCCCTTCCCTCGCCAGGGTACTGAGGCCCTTAGTGTGTCTCAAACCATTGCTTAGTAATTTAGGGGATACTGTTTTATAACAGTGGGGTGTTAGCTCATTAATGTATTATAAGGGCAATTAATTTAACAAGTTATTTGGATCCATTCAGATCTTCTCCAAAACTATTATTTTAGTGCAAAACTGTGCTATTCGGGCAGCAAACCATGCCACACACAGTAGCTTTAGAAGTGATTGTAACGGCTGAGCCTCGTTAACATGCTGCTTGTTGACTTCTCGATGAAAGGGTCGGGAAGTTGGTGGGAAGCAGCTGCCCCAGCTGTTAAAATCGGGTGGCAGGAAGTTGCCACCAGGGACCTGCGTGAATTGTCTCCGGCACAAGGCAACTGTTCCAGGAAACGGTGGTTAAGACTAGGAAAAGGGAGACCCAATATTTCCTGCCCATCCTGACCCACAAGGAAACATTTTTTTTAATTGAAAAATCTTACCTCTTCCAGTCATGGCAGGTTTTGCTTGGCCACCACTGCTCCCCTGGGTTAAAGTAGCAGGTGGGGCCCTGGTGACATCATCAGAGCCCAACCTGCATATATAAAGCGGACCCTGTTGGGGTGGGTGTCCTTGCCACCTGCAATTTAAAATTGCAATCAGACAGATCAAGGAAGGAGTGGGTAAGTCCCCCGTTCCATTTTCACTCTTTCTCTTTCACCCACTGCCTCAAAATGACTAGTGGAATCCAGGCTGGGGGAAATTAAAATTGACCCCTATAGTGTCTCATTGGGACTTGTGTGATATTTGCTATTTGTCACTCAAGACTGAAGGTGTTCATTTCCCATAGATTTTACACTGTGTTCGGCAAAGAAGGAAAAACTGATCGTTCAGTGATTCCTTTTTAACAGTTTGAGGGTTATGTTCCTTTTATACACACAGCTATGTATTAACCATTGGATGATTCTTCGACATATTGAGGGTTGCTGTCACAGTCTGGTCTGCTGTCTATACTTATGTGAGGGATGTATGTATGCCAACACTTCAATAGTTCCTTAATGTATTTACATGTATCTAAGAGTATCAACTAGAAAATATATGTTTCATGTGCAATTACATCTTTCAACTATTTTTGCCCAAATTGTCTATTTAAGATTAGACGGTCAATAGGCAACTACTGCTTGGTGTGATAATGAACTATACAAATCCAAAGGTGTTAAGTTTGGTAGTTAATCAGGTATGGTAGCAGCTGCAGAGCTACAACTGGCCTCATTAACCCTGGGCTAGGGAGGGGAAAAATCAGCCAAGAAGCTTACTTCTGATCACTATTGATGATCCCCCTTGGAAAGTATGTATGTGTGGACATCAGATGAGGGAAATATGGGGCTCAGCTGTGATGCCCCTGCTGAACAAATCGTCTGCTAACATTTACTGCCCAGACACGCATGAAGAACTGCCGTATTGTGGCGAGATACCAGAGGGCTGCCAGTGACTCTGGAACCATATCAAAACAAGAGTTCGCTCCATCAGAAGGAACGTAGGCAGAAAATTGGATTGATGTGGGGAATAGTTAAAATGAGAAAGCTGAAAAATGAAGATCAGTCTGTCCAGGCCACTCATAATAGCTCTTTTCTGTGAGCACGGATTTTGTGGCTGTGGCATGCACTTCATTTATGATGTTACTTGGATGACAGTTTATGATGTGCAGCAGATATAATCTACATACAATGTGTTCTCAATTGGCCTCTGACTCACACATTTAAACCTTAAAGCACAGTGGCAAAGGATGACTCTGAGCTAATGGTAAGTGCACATGTAGTTTTATATATCAATTCAGATGAAGATAGATTTATTTCTTATTGATGTATAAAGAGTAGAGCATTCGGAACCTGGTTATATTTTCAATCCAAATATATAGCTAATGCCACTACAACACTGAGATATAGCAGGCCTAAATGGTACTACTTGACAGCAATGTATTTGCAGACTTTATGTGCAGTCTTTGCTGTAATGCTAGTAAATGACTGAAGGGAATTGGAGTGTCTGTCAAAGTAAATGACTGTTGATACATCTGCCAATTATTAAAATAGCCAGTGGAAGTATTAAGGGTTGATTCCACATTCGGGCACTCCAGGTAAGGAAAGACACTTGCAAGGAGTACAGGTTGGGAAATCCTACGCCCACATTCTCTTATTTTGGACATAAGATCTGAGGCTGCAGGCTTGCAATTTCCTAATCTGTGATCCATATGAGCTCCTCTTTGTTGGAAGAACCTAATTGGGGTTTCAGTCCAAGGGTTTATCTCACTGAGTAAATTTAGGATATTGGTTGAACAGTGCAAAGGACAGTCTGTCCCAGAATCAAGCAACAGGGACATGGACTTTACTGCAACACAAGATCTGACCTTTTGGCACTGTTGCTGCAGTACTGACTATGCAGATCAGAGGATCCTAGGTTTTATTATTAAGTGTTGAGTTTGTTGGTCGTGGTTGAGACAACAGTTGGCACGCTACAATTGGCTTTAGTGTCAATCAATTAAGATTCCTGCTCCTTATTACTATGATCATCATAGGCAGTCCTTCGAAATCTAGGAAGACATGCTTCCACTCCAAAAGTGAGTTCTCGGGAGATTGAACAGGGCAATACGGGAATTACAGTCTCTGACGCAGGTGGGACAGACAGTCTTTGGAGGAAAGGGTGAGTGGGGAATCTGGTTTGCCGCAAGTTCCTTCCGCTGCCTGCGCTTGGTTTTCTGCATGCTCTCGGCGACAAGACTCGAGGTTCTCAGCGCCCTCCCAGAACCATAGAATGGTTACAGCACAGAAGGCGGCCATTGAGCCCATCGAGCCCATGCCAGCTCTCTGCAAGTGCACTTCAGCTAGTCCGACTTCCCCGCCCTTTCCCTGTAACCCTGCAATATTTTTCCTTCAGGTACTTATCCAATTCTGTTTTGAAAGCTACGATAGAATCTGCCTCCACCACCATTTCAGGCAGTGCATTCCAGATCCTAACCACTTGCTGCATAAAAAAGTTTTTCCTCGTGTCACCTTAGGTTCTTAAGGTGCCAATCATCTTAAATCTGTGACCTCTGGTTCTCAACCCTTCCGCCAATGGGAACAGTTTCTCTCTATCGACTCTGTCCAGATCCCTCGTGATTTTGAACACGTTTAAAAAAAAAAATGTTTTAAATCTCCTCTCAACCATCTCTGGTCTAAGGAGAACAACCCCAGCTTCTCCAGTCTATCCACATAACTGAAGTCCTTCATCCCTGGTACCATTCTTGTGTATCTTTTCTGCATAAGGCCTTCACCTCCTTTCTAAAGTGCGGTGCCTAGAATTGGACGCAATATTCCAGTTGATGCCGAACCAGTATTTTATAAAGGTCCATCATAACTTCCTTGCTTTTGTACTATATACCTCTATTCGTAATAAGGTGGACGAATTAACTGCACAGGCGGCAATTAACGAATATGATATAATTGGCATCATGGAGACATGGCTCCAGGGTGACCAAGGCTGGGAATTCAACATCCAGAGGTATTCAACATTTAGGAAGGATAGACATAAAGGAAAAGGAGGTGATGTAGCGTTGCTGGTTAAAGAGGAAATCAACGCAATAGTAAGGAAGGACATTAGCTTGGATGATGTGGAATCTGTATGGGTGGAGCTGCGGAATACCAAAGGGCAGAAAACGCTAGTGGGAGTTGTGTACAGACCACCAAACAGTAGTAGTGAGGTTGGAGACAGCATCAAACAAGAAATTAGGGATGCACGCAATAAAGGTACAGCAGTTATCATGGGCGACTTTAATTTACATATAGATTGGACTAATCAAACTGGTAGCAATACGGTGGAGGAGGAATTCCTGGAGTGTATTAGGGATGGTTTTCTAGACCAATATGTCGAGGAACCAACTAGAGGGCTGGCCATCCTAGACTGGGTGAATTGTAATGAGAAGGGACTAATTAGCAATCTTGTTGTGCGAGGCCCCTTGGGGAAGAGTGACCATAATATGGTAGAATTCCTTATTAAGATGGAAAGTGACACAATTAATTCAGAGACTAGGGTCCTGAACTTGAGGAAAGGTAACTTTGATGGTATGAGATGTGAATTGGCTAGAATAGACTGGCGAATGATACTTAAAGGGTTGACGGTGGATAGGCAATGGCAAAAATTTAAAGATCGCATGGATGAACTTCAACAATTGTACATCCCTGTCTGGAGTAAAAATAAAATGGGGAAGGTGGCTCAACAGTGGCTAACAAGGGAAGTTAAGAATAGTGTTAAGTCCAAGGAAATTGACCAGTAAAAGCAGCAAACCTGAGGGCTGGGAGAAATTTAGAATTCAGCAGAGGAGGACTAAGGGTTTAATTAGGAGGGGGAAAATAGCATATAAGAGGAAGCTTGCTGGGACCATAAAAACTGACTGCAAAAGCTTCTATAGATATGTGAAGAGAAAAAGATTAGTGAAGACATACGTAGGTCGCTTGCAGTCGGATTCAGGTGAATTTATAAAGGGGAACAAAGAAATGGCAGTCCAATTGAACAAATACTTCGGTTCTGTCTTCACGAAGGAAGACACAAATAACCTTCCGGAAATACTAGGGACTGAGGGTCTAGTGAGAAGGAGGAACTGAAGGAAATCCTTATTAGGCGGGAAATTGTGTTAGGGAAATTGATGGGATTGAAGGCCGATAAATCCCCGGGGCCTGATAGTCTGCATTCCAGAGTACTTATGGAAGTGGCCCTAGAAATAATGGATGCATTGGTGATCATTTTCCAACAGTCTATCGACTCTGGATTGGTTCCTATGGACTGGAGGGTAGCTAATGTAACACCACTTTTTTAAAAAGGAGAGAGAAAACGGGTAATTATACACTGGTTAGCCTGACATCAGTAGTGGGGAAAATGTTGGAATCAATTATTAAAGATGAAATAGCAGCATATTTGGAAAGCAGTGACAGGATCGATCCAAGTCAGCATGGATTTATGAAAGGGAAATCATGCTTGACAAATCTTCTAGAATTTTTTGTGGATGTAACTGGTAGAGTAGACAAGGGACAGCCAGTGGATGTGGTGTATTTGGACTTTCAAAAGGCTTTTGACAAGGTCCCACACAAGAGATTGGTGTGCAAAATTAAAGCACATGGTATTGGGGGTAATGTACTGACATGGATAGAGAACTGATTGGCAGACAGGAAGCAGAGAGTCGGGATAAACGGGTCCATTTCAGAATGGCAGGCAGTGACTAGTGGAATGCCACAGGGCTCAGTGCTGGGACCCCAGCTATTTACAATATACATCAATGATTTAGATGAAGGAATTGAGTGTAATATCTCCAAGTTTGCAGATGACACTAAGCTGGGTGGCGGTGTGAGCTGTGAGGAGGACGCTAAGAGGCTGCAGGGTGACTTGGACAGGTTAGGTGAGTGGGCAAATGTATGGCAGATGTAGTGTAATGTGGATAAATGTGAGGTTATCCACTTTGGGGGCAAAAACATGAAGGCAGAATTTTATCTGAATGGCAGCAGACTAGGAAAAGGGGAGCTGCACCGAGACCTGGGTGTCATGGTACATCAGTCATTGAAAGTTGGCATGCAGGTGCAACAGGCGGTGAAGGCGGCAAATGGTATGTTGGCCTTCATAGCTAGGGGATTTGAGTATAGGAGCAGGGAGGTCTTGCTGCAGTTGTACAGGGCCTTGGTGAGGCCCCACCTGGAATATTGTGTTCAGTTTTGATCTCCTAATCTGAGGAAGGAAGTTCTTGCTATTGAGGGCAACGAAGGTTCACCAGACTGATTCCCGGGATGGCAGGACTCACATAAAAGGAGAGACTGGATCAACTGGGCCTGTATTCACTGGAATTTAGAAAGATGAGAGGGGATCTCATAGAAACATATAAAATTCTGACGGGACTGGACAGGTTAGATGCAGGAAGAATGTTCCCAATGTTGGGGAAATCGAGAACCAGGGGACACAGTCTAAGGATAAGGGGTACGCCATTTAGGACTGAGATGAGGAGAAACTTCTTCACTCAGAGAGTTGTGAACCTGTGGAATTCTCTCCCGCAGAGAGTTGTTGATGCCAGTTCATTGGATATATTCAAGAGGGAGTTAGATATGGCCCTTATGGCTAAAGGGATCAAGGGGTATGGAGAGAAAGCAGGAAAGGGGTACTGAGGGAATGATCAGCCATGATCTTATTGAATGGTGGTGCAGGCTCGAAGGGCCGAATGGCCTACTCCTGCACCTATTTTCTATGTTTCTATTTATAAATCCCAGGATCCCGTATGCTTTTATAACCATTTGCTCAACCTGCTCTGCACATATATCCCCAGATCTCTCTGTTCCTGCAATCCCTTTAGAATTGTACCCTTTATTTTAAATTGCCTTTCCTCAAACTTCCTACCACAATGTATCATTATTCTGCATTAAATTTCATCTGCCACGTGTCTGCCCATTTCATCAGCCTGTCTATGTCCTCTTGAAGTCTATCATTATCCTCCTCACTGTTCACATATATCCAAGTTTTGTGTCATCTGTAAATTTTGAAATTGCACCCTGCACACAAAAGTCCAAGTCATTAGTATACAGTAAACTCTCATTTATCCGGATCGCTCGGGGATTTGGCAATTCCGGGTAAACAAATTTTCCATTAGGGCAAGTTTACATTTTAAAGCTGATATTTGAAGGTGATAGAGCCACCCACGAAGATTTAGTTCATGTTATCTGAACGTAAACGTTATAAAATACATGAAAATTGACTCATAACGTCTCAAAATTAAACATTTTTATTCTGTTAAAACTGAGCTTGATTTTTAAAATAGCGATCTTATATCTGCTTGTTTAAATGAATTCATTTTCTTCTTAATTAAAATGTTGTGGATAATATGAGTTTGCAGAACCTCGTGAGAAGTAAAATGAGAATTCTCCTCAAAAAAACCAACAACATATTTATTGCTTCTTCAGCACGAGTCCAAGTTTTTTTTTCATTTTCTTCAATTTCATTGTCTGAATCGCTCATCTCTTTGTCAGATTTGTCTTTATTGGTGACTATACTGACATCCACTTAGCAATGTCGTCATCTGCTAGAGATTTAAGTGCGTTTGTTTCATGTGCACTGCTGACAATCTCCACGATTTCTGTGACAGCCTGTTTTTTATTAGCCCGTACATAGAAACCTTCAAATTCTTCGTCATCAGAAGCACTGTTTTCGAATATGACGTTGGGTCACAACTTGCGCCAACACCTCATCAGTGTAACGTTTTTTTACTTCTCTCCATGCCCGAGAGCATGCATAGATGGCATCTTTAATATTATATGCTCTCTGGAAATCAGAGATTGATTGATCGCTATTAATCAATTTGCCCATGAAGTTATTCCTATAGTAGCACTTGAAGTTTTGTATGATACCCTGATCCATAGGTTCTTCATTCTGTTGAAAATCATTTCATGAATATGTCCTTGTCCATCCACGCACTTTTCTGAGCCTTATAGCTAGCTGGTAAATAAGCAATTCCTTTTAAAGCACGTGGTTTCCTTGATTTGCCAATCACTAAAAGTGGAAGTCTATGTTCTCCAGGGGCATTGGCACAATTCAAGATTGTTAACCTCTCCTTATTCATTTTAAAGCCTGCAACTTCCCTCTCCCCTGCTGCAGCCAACGTAGCAGTTGGCAAACATCTCCACAGTAAGCCAGTCTCATCAGCGTTGTACATTTGATCTGTGGTCAATTTCATTTCCTGCACCATTTCAGCAAATGTTCTTGAATAATTCTGTGCGGCTTTATTGTCTGCTGATTTTTATCTCCTCCGACACGTCCAACTGGCGAATGCAATGGCGCTGCTTAAAACGTGTGAGCCAGCCCTCTGAGAAAACGCACTCTTCAGCGAGATTCATTTTCATCTTGAAGTCCTTGGCCTTTGCTGTAATCATTGGCCCTGAAATTGCCACACCTTCAGACCGTTTCAAAGAAAACCATTCATAAAGCACCTGGTCTAGTTTGTCAAGCTTTGGCTTTCGCACATTCTTGCGGGACATTGCCTTCACGGGAGATTCAGGAGCAGCGGTGAAACTTTCTAAATCTTTTGCTTCTTGATATCGTAAATTGTTAATGATCCAACTTCATATTCGCCCATCAAGGTATGCATACTTCTGCCAGCTTCAGACTTATTTATAATTTCTAATTTCTGCTGAATGCCCAATACTTTCCGTTTCCTTTTAGTGCCACAAGACATTTTAAATTGTACACCCGACTGCTTGAACTGCTTTCAATGCGTGTGACGGTTGAAAAGTGAGAAAGAAGTCCATGCCTGTGTCAATTTATGTGTAATTGATAGTTGAAGTGAGCGAGATATTCATGTGTGTGACAGTTATTTTAAATTCCATTACAGCAGGTTTTCCATTAGATCCGTATCCAGATAAACGAGAGTTGCCTGTATATCAAGAAAAGCAGTGGTCCCAGTACCGACCCCTGGGGAACACCACTGTGTACTTTCCTGCAGTCCGAAAAACAACTGCTCACCACTACTCTCTGTTTTCTGTCAATTAGCCAATTTCGTATCCATTTCTTCCTTCATGGTCTAGAAATTCTGCAGGGCCCAATAATAAAGAAAGAGATCGATAGATTTTTGAATATTAAGGGAATCAATGATATGGGGATAGTACAGGAAAGTGGAGTAGAGGTAGAAGATCAGCCATGATCTTACTTTTTAAATTATTTATTCGTTCCATGGAATGTGGATGTTGCTGGCAAGGCCGGCATTTATTGTCCATCCCGAATTACCTTGGTGGTGAGCCCCTGCAGTCCTTGTGGTGAAAGTACTTCCACAGTGCTGACTTGGAGTGGTTTGGTACAACTAAGCAGCTTGCTAGGCCATTTCAGAGGGCTGCTGAGAGTCAACCACATTGCTGTGGGTCTGGAGTCACATATCGGCCAGACTGGGTAAGGACGGCAGATTTCCTTCCCGAAAGGACATTAGTGAACCAGTTGGGGTTTTCCGACAATCCGATAGTTACATGGTCATCAGAGCCCCCAGGAAATCCCTGGATGTCTAGGGACATACAGGGTAGAATAAAGAAAAAAAGGGAAGCGTATGACAGATACCAAGAGTTAAATACTGCAGAATCTCGGGAGGAGTATAGAAAGTACAGGGGTGAAATTAAAAGGGATATTAGGAAAGCAAAGAGAGAGCATGAAAAATTCTTGGCAAGTAAAATCAAGGAAAGCCCAAAGATGTTTTATAAATATATTAAGAGCAAGAGGATAACTAAATAAAGGGTAGGGCCTATTAGAGACCATGAGGGTAATCTGTGTGTGGAGGTGGAAGATGTGGGTATGGTTCTTAATGAATACTTTGCGTATGTTTTCACAAGAGAAGGGCAATGCAGACACTGCTATCGAGGAGGAGTGTGAAATATTAGATGAAATAAACATGGTGAGAGAGGAGGTATTAAGGGGTTTAGCAATTTTGAAAGTAGATAAGTCCCCAGGCCCGGATGAAATGTATTCCAGGCTGTTAAGTGAAGCAAAAGAGGAAATAGTAGAGGCTTTGACCATCATTTTCCAATCCTCTCTGGCTTCAGGCGTGGTGCCAGAGGAGGACTGCTAATGTGGTACCTTTGTTTAAGAAAGGAGAAAGGGATAGACCGAGTAATTACAGGCCAGTCAGCCTAACCTCAGTGATGGGAAAATTATTGCAAAAAATCCTGAAGGACAGGATAAATCTACATTTAGAAAGACACTGATTAATCAGGGACAGCCAGCACGGATTTGTTAAGGGAAGGTCGTGTTTGACTAACAATTGAATTTTTCACGGAGGTAACCAGGAGGGTCGATGAGGGCAGTGTGTATGATGTAGTGTATATGGATTTTAGCAAAGCTTTTAATAAGGTCCCATAAGACAGACTGGTCATGAAATTAAAAATCCATGGGATCCAAGGCAAAGTGGCAAGTTGGATCCAAAATTGGTTCAGAAGCAGGAAGCAAAGGGTAATGATTGATGGATGTTTTTGTGACTGGAAGGATGTTTCCAGTGGAGTTCTGCAGGGCTCAGTACTAGGTTCATTGCTTTGTGTGATATACATCAATGATCTAGACTTGAATATAGGGGGTATGATTAAGAAGTTTGCAGATGATACTAAAATCGGCTCTGTGGTTGATAATGAAGAAGAAAGCTGCGGACTGCAGGAAGATATCAATCAACCGGTCAGAACAGTGGCAAATGGAATTAAATCCGGAGAAGTGTGAGGTAATGCATTTGGGGAGGGCTAACAAGGAAAGGGAATACACATTAAATGCAAGGACACTGAGAAGTGTAGAGGAACAAAGGGACCTGGGAGTGCATGTCCATAGATCCCTGAAGATAGCAGGCCAGGTAGATAAGATGGTTAAGAAGGTATACGGAATAGAAACATAGAAACATAGAAAATAGGTGCAGGAGTAGGCCATTCGGCCCTTCTAGCCTGCACCGCCATTCAATGAGTTCATGGCTGAACATGCAACTTCAGTACCCCATTCCTGCTTTCTCACCATACCCCTTGATTCCCCTAGTAGTAAGGACTTCATCTAACTCCTTTTTGAATATATTTAGTGAATTGGCCTCAACAACTTTCTGTGGTAGAGAATTCCACAGGTTCACCACTGTCTGGGTGAAGAAATTCCTCCTCATCTCGGTCCTAAATGGCTTCCCCCTTATCCTTAGACTGTGTCCCCTGGTTCTGGACTTCCCCAACATTGGGAACATTCTTCCTGCATCTAACCTGTCTAACCCCGTCAGAATTTTAAATGTTTCTATGAGGTCCCCTCTCATTCTTCTGAACTCCAGTGAATACAAGCCCAGTTGATCCAGTCTTTCTTGATAGGTCAGTCCCGCCATCCCGGGAATCAGTCTGGTGAACCTTCGCTGCACTCCCTCAATAGCAAGAATGTCCTTCCTCAGGTTAGGAGACCAAAACTGTACACAATACTCCAGGTGTGGCCTCACCAAGGCCCTGTACAATTGTAGTAACACCTCCCTGCCCTTGTACTCAAATCCCCTCGCTATGAAGGCCAACATGCCATTTGCTTTCTTAACCGCCTGCTGTACCTGCATGCCAACCTTCAATGACTGATGTACCATGACACCCAGGTCTCTTTGCACCTGCCCTTTTCCTAATCTGTCACCATTCAGATAATAGTCTGTCTCTCTGTTTTTACCACCAAAGTGGATAACCTCACATTTATCCACATTATACTTCATCTGCCATGCATTTGCCCACTCACCTAACCTATCCAAGTCGCTCTGCAGCCTCATAGAATCCTCCTTGCAGCTCACACTGCCACCCAACTTAGTGTCATCCGCAAATTTGGAGATACTACATTTAATCCCCTCGTCTAAATCATTAATGTACAGTGTAAACAGCTGGGGCCCCAGCACAGAACCTTGCGGTACCCCACTAGTCACTGCCTGCCATTCTGAAAAGTCCCCATTTACTCCTACTCTTTGCTTCCTGTCTGACAACCAGTTCTCAATCCATGTCAGCACACTACCCCCAATCCCATGTGCTTTAACTTTGCACATTAATCTCTTGTGTGGGACCTTGTCGAAAGCCTTCTGAAAGTCCAAATATACCACATCAACTGGTTCTCCCTTGTCCACTCTACTGGAAACATCCTCATTACCTCTTTCCAAATGCACTGCGATGACATCCTTAATAATTGATTCCATCATTGCATGCTTGCCTTTATTAGCCGAGGCATAGAATATAAGAGCAGGAGGGGTTATGCTTGAACTGTATAAAACACTGGTTTGGCCACAGCTGGAGTACTGCGTGCAGTTCTGGTCACATTACAGGAAGGATGTGATTGCACTGGAGAGGGTAGAGAGGAGATTTACGAGGATGTTGCCAGGAGTGGAGAATCTTAGCTATGAGGACAGATTGGATAGGCTGGGTTTGTTTTCCTTGGAACAGAGGAGGCTGAGAGTAGACCTCATTGAGGTGTATAAAATTATGGGAGCCTATAGTGGATAGAAAGGGCTTAGTTCCCTTAGCAGAGGGGTCAACAACCAGCGGCATAAATTTAAAGTAATTGGTAGAAGGTTTCGAGGGGAAACTTCTTCATGCAGAGGGTTGTGTGGGTCTGGAACTCACTATCTGAAAGGGTGGTAGAGGCAGAAACCCTCACCACATTTAAAAAGTTATTGGATGTGCACATGAAGTGCCGTAACCTGCAAGGTTACGGATATAGGGCTGGAAAGTGGGATTAGGTGGATAGCCTCTTGTTGGCTGGCACGGACACAATGGCCTCCTTCCATGTTGTGAACTTCTAGGATTCTATGATCATTACTGATACTAGCTTTTTAATTTCAGATTTATTTAATTAACTGAATTTAAATTCCCCTAGCTGCCGTGGTGAGATTTGAACTCACGTTTCCAGATTATTAGTCGGCCTCTGGATTACCAGTCTAGTACTATAACCCTTCTTCTCATCTTAGGCAGTCCCCGGAGTCGAGGATGACTTTCTTCCACACTAGAATAAGTTCGAAGGTGACTGAGGAGACCAATGCGGGATCTACAGTCTGTCACACGTGGGGCAGATGGTGGGTGGAGTGCTTGATTTGTCATACGCTTCTTCTGCTATTTGTACTTGGAATCTCTTCGCCGGGAGCATGCGGAAGCTAAGTATTGGCATCTTCTCGGATGCTTCTCCTCCACTTTGAACGGTCTTGGGCCAGGGATTCCCAAGAGTCGGTGGGGATGTTATATTTTTTCAAAGAGGCTTTTGGGGGTGTCCTTGAAGCGTTTTCTCTGCCCTCCTGGGGCTCGCCTGTCGTGACGGAGCTCGGAGTAGAGTGCTTGTTTCTGGAGTCTAGTATCGGGCATGTGGACAATGTGGCCCATCCATCGGAGCTGATCGAGCGTGATCAATGTCTTGATGCTGGGGGTGTTGGCCTGAGAGAGAACACTATGCTACCGTACCCCTATTGAATGGTGGAGCAGTCTCGAGGGGCCGAATGGCCTACCCCTGCTACTAATTCTTATGTTCTTATTCCTGTTTGAGTTCTGGGGGGTGGGGTGTAGAGTACTGGCTTAACTGGGTTAAGGGAGGGGGAGAAATGTGCCAGGCTGAATTGATGGGAGAAGGATGTGCAGCAGTATGAAGTGGGAGAATTGCAGAAAAGTATTTCTGAAACAGTGGAGTTTTGGATGGAATACAGTGTCTCTGTGAACTGGGTCTGGATGGCGTAGAGTGCCTTCGTTAACTAAGATGGAAGGGATTCTCTAATTGGGAGAGTGACTGTTGAGGTAGCTTCTGGGTAAGTACTGTTCTGTGGAAAATCCAACTATTATTTTGTTTTTCCTCTTCATTAAAAATGTATTAATTGTGAAGTACAAAAATTGCTTAAAATGAACTCAAATGTAACATTTTAATGTATAAATTCAAAACTATCTTGGGAGTGTGCCCCTCCCAGAAATACACAACTACAAGGAGTTATATTTGTATAGCATCTTGAACACAGTAAAACATCCCAAGGCGCTTCACAGGAGCGTTATCGAACAGAATCTGACACCGAACCACATGAGATAGTAGAGAAGATGGGTAGGTTTTAATGGTTGTCTTAAAGGAGGAAAAAGAGGCAGGGAGGCAGAGAGAATTCAAGAACTCTGGGCCTTGACAACCGAAGGCACGGCCGCCAATGTTGGAGTGATTAAAATCGGGGATACTCGAAAGAGACCAGAATGTACTTCAGTGTTTGCAATTCCCCTTTAGGCTTTCATGTACATATGCTTTCTCCCCTCCGATACAAGTGTTATGAATACCTACTAATTAAAAGCTATGTAACTGCTTGTTTTCACAAGTTAGGGCTGTTATTGAGTAGTCAGCTTTTTTGTGGGGCTGTGTCAGCTTTCTTGAAGCTAAAAGTCAGCTTTTGCTAGTTTTCTCGGTCGGTATGCATGTGTTTGAGGTACTTTGTACAAATTGCAAACATTGTAGTCTATCAGTTGGTTGTCTGGGCCCAAATTTTGTTGAAGGATCCACCGTGAACAGCTGCTAGTCATTGGAAAATCAACACAGAGAACAGCCACCTTGGGCATTGCTATCTATGCCAATTGCAGCTTCGGTAAGAACTATAAATGTATTGTGGGAAGTAAGGGAATACAAAAGATAGATTTATTTGAAGAGGAAAGTATAAACAAATCAAGTACTTGGATCTTAAGCATATACCGGAAAGGTAAAGAAAATGAATTAAAATGTAAATAACTGGGAATATTATGTGGGGAGTAAGGAACAATTTTTGCTTATAACTTGTTTTGGTAGCTAAACATATATGTGAGGACTTTTATCTTTCAGTTAATGATGTATTGCTTTTTCAGTCAGTATTGCAGGGTAGTAAATATCACAAAATGTGTTCAGGGTCCTGGACCACCTGTAAGCAACGGTAGGGGAGATGTAGTAGTGTTCCCTGAGCACGCGGTGTCCCACCGGTACGCTCGCGGCCTTCCGCGAGAGGTGGGCGCCGGAGGGACTGGAGTGCATCGTCACCCCCGGCAACCACATTCTAATTTGATTTTATATGTTTTAAAGTTTAATTTGTTTTTAATTGCCGGGGTTTTAGTGTCTCCCTCCCCTTTTATAGGGGGCACTGGTAAAATATATAATTTTAATGCCCCGCGCCCCCCCCCACAAAAAAAATAAAAAAAACAAAAAAAAAATGAAAAAAAGGGGGCAGTTAAAAGTGTTTGGCGTGTCCCCCAGATCGGGGGGGCACTCGATCTAATGTTTATTTTGTCTCCCCCCCCCCCAAGAGAGTTGTAGCAGTGTTCCCTGAGCACGCGGTGTCCCACCGGTACGCTCGCGGTGTCCTGTGTCCCACCGGTACGCTCGCGGTGTCCCACCGGTACGCTCGCAGTGTCCTGTGTCCCACCGGTACGCTCGCGGTGTCCCACCGGTACGCTCGCAGTGTCCTGTGTCCCACCGGTACGCTCGCGGTGTCCCACCGGTACGCTCGCGGCCTTCCGCGAGAGGTGGGCGCCGGAGGCACTGGAGTGCATCGTCACCCCCGGCAACCACATTCTAATTTGATTTTATATGTTTTAAAGTTTAGTTTGTTTTTAATTGCCGGGGTTTTAGTGTCCCCCTCCCCTTTTATAGGGGGCACTGGTAAAAAAATTATGATTTTAAAGCCCCCCCCCCCCAAAAAAAAAAGGGCCATTTGAAAAATGTCTGGAGTGTCCCCAGTGGAGTGGAGATTGTGGGGGCACTTGATCTAACTGTTCATTTGTTTTCCAACCGACCAGAAGAGTTGTAGTCGTCGTCCATAACTCTGAAACTTTACACCTGCTGCCGTCTGTCTACCTTTTGTTTTTGTGCCCACACTGGCCCCGGCTCCGGCTCCGGCTGCGCCGCCGCCTCTTGCTGCAGTAGGCCCGGTATCTATGGTGACGCTGGGCCGGCTATCACTTCCGGGTCAGTTGCCGCGGCAGCGGGGCTGTGATGTGTCGGCGGAGAGCGCTGGGCTGGGCTGGGCTGGCCAGGCCAGGGAAGCGCTGACCGCTGACGGGGCCCAGAGTCCCCGGACCATTATTCGCGCTCTCTCTGTCGCCGATGCTGCAGGAGCGCCGGCCTGATGTGGGGACCGAGCCGGGGGTAGGAGGACACGGGGCCAGGGCCGGAGGCGGGAGGCGGAGGCTCCAGCTGTCAGGTGAGTGACTCACTTTGCCTGATTCCTTTAACTTTTTTTTTATTTCACGGGTTTATCTCCAGACCCAGCACGCTGAGCTTGTCCTGCCTTTGGTCGGGCAGCTTGCCTTGTGTTGCCGACAACACAACACAACACAACAGGGGTATGGCGAGAAAGCAGGAATGGGGTACTGAAGTTGTATGTTCAGCCATGATCATATTGAATGGTGGTACAGGCTCGAAGGGCCGAATGGCCTACTCCTGCACCTATTTTCTATGTTTCTAAGCCCATTGAGTGAGTTAAACTGTTGCAGGTTCGCCCTCTTCACTATATTTTCGATGCCTTTTTTAAATCATTTTGTCATCCAAACTTGTGCAACACAACCTCCCTCTGTGGTAACATCTCGTGGATATTTTAGAATGTTATTTGAGAAGTTTATACATTTGAGAGAAGTTTTATCAGGTGATTTTTAAAGTTTACAGGAGCATTTTGTTCAGCGGTAAGTGTGTGTTGCTGAGGGCAGTCAACCCTATACCTTCAGGGATTATTTGCTTCCAACTTACTTCTCAGTAATTTCACAATAGATTTGTAATAGGTCCATGAAGTCGCTTTGGGACAACTTTGCTCAGTGGGTAAATGCATGACTCGGTGTGCTGCTTGTGTGCTACTGAGTCGTACAGACTGAACACAAGAAGTAGGAGTCGGCCATTTGACCCCTCGAGCCTGTTCCACCATTTAATAAGATCTGATCATGTACTCTGTTCCATTTCCCTGCCCGCTCCCCAAAACCCTTTATTCCCTTATCACACAAAAATCTGTCAATCTCCGTCTTAAATATATTCAATGACCCAGCCTCCACAACTCTCTGGGGCAGAGGATTCCAAATATGTACAACCCTCTGAGAGAAATTCCTCCTCATCTCAGTTTTAAATGGTCGGCCCCTATCAAGACTGACCTATCAAGAAAGACTGGATCAACTGGGCTTGTATTCACTGGAGTTCAGAAGAATGAGAGGGGACCTCATAGAAACATTTAAAATTCTGATGGGTTTGGACAGGTTAGATGCAGGAAGAATGTTCCCAATGTTGGGGAAGTCCAGAACCAGAGGTCACAGTCTAAGGATAAGGGGTAAGCCATTTAGGACCGAGATGAGGAGGAATTTCTTCACCCAGAGAGTGGTGAACCTGTGGAATTCTCTACCACAGAAAGTTGTTGAGGCCAATTCACTAAATATATTCAAAAAGGAGTTGGATGAGGTCCTTACTACTAGGGGGATCAAGGGGTATGGCGAGAAAGCAGGAATGGGGTACTGAAGTTGAATGTTCAGACATGAACTCATTGAATGGCGGTGCAGGCTAGAAGGGCCGAATGGCCTACTCCTGCACCTATTTTTTATGTTTCTATGTTTCTATTCTGAGACTATGTCCCCTAGTTTTAGTTTCTCCTATGAGTGGAAATATCCTCTCTGCATCCCACTTGTTGAGCCCCCTCATTATCTTGTATGTTTTGATAAGATCACCTCTCATTCTCCTGAACTCCAATTAGTATAGTCCCAGCCAACTCAACCTATCTTCATAAGTCAACCCCCTCATCTCCGGAATCAACCTAGTGAACCTTCTCTGAACAGCCTCCAATGCAAGCATATCCTTCCTTAAATACAGAGACCAAAACTGCACACAGGACTCCAAGTGTGTCCTCACCAGTACCCTGTACAGTTGTAGCAGGACTTCTCTGCTTTTATACTCCAACCCCCTTGCAATAAAGGCCAATATTCCATTGGCCTTCCTGATTACTTGCTGTACCTACAAACTAATTTTTTGTGTTTCATGCGCAAGAACCCCCAGGTCTCTCTGTACTGAAGCACTTTGCCATTTTTCTCCAATTAAATTATAATTTGCTTTTCTATTTTTTTCTGCCAAAGTGGATAACCTCACATTTTCTCACATTATACTCCATCTGCCAAATTTTTGCCCACTCACTTAGCCTGTCTATATCCCTTTGTAGATTTTTTTGTGTCCTCCTCACAACTTGCTTTCCCACCCATCTTTGTATCATCAGCAAACTTGGCTACATTACACTCGGTCCCTTCATCCAAGACATTAATATAGATTGTAAATAGTTGAAGCCCCAGCACCGATCCCTACGGCACCCCACTGATTGCCAACCGGAAAATTATCCATTTATCCCGACTCTCTTTTCTGTTAGTTAGCAGGTGCAGGTTTGTTTCTTGGTCTGTGCTGTGGGATAGCTGATCCCAGCTGGGGCCTTGGTGCACTTGTGTTCGGGAAGGAAACAGGCAGAGTTCTTGCTTTTGGTCCACATTTCTGTGCTAGAAAGCACTATTTGTGGAGATCCTTGGTAAGGACCGGATTAGTTTTGGTTTTGATTCCCTACTGGGCTGAATCGGTTACTGTTGCCATGTAGGCTTATACAAAAATGCCCACCTGGAAAGATTGGCAGGCCCATCTTTCAGTCTTACCAAAGTAGGTATGATAGACATAGAGATAAATTAGTGCTTTCAATAGAACAAAATAAATAGGGCAAATTTTAAAAAAAAACTCAATTTCTAGTAGGGCGCATCTGGTAACAGTGGCAATAGCAGTTTCTGTGGGCAATGCAGAGGTAACTGCACCTCAATCGCTAACAATCCACGCATTTTTCAACCTTTAAGCTCTAAATCATGTGGCATCAATTACGTGATGCAGGACCAGCTGCAGTACCAATAGTCACTTTGTTTGGAATATTTTTATTTCTGGCGATGTGCTATAACTGCAGTCTACAAGACTATAATGGATGGAGAAGAGCACTGAGAATTGTTGGATTTTGTTCATTCTTGGGTTATCTTGGTCTTTATACTACTAGTCAATCTCCAATTGCATTACCGATGGATAGTCAAGACCAATTAGAATTTTTCAGGTCAAACAAGGTTCGAGAGAGGATAATGAAACCGAGGTGGGGAAGATGTGAGAAACTTAAAGACCTCTTCAAAATCGAGACCATTCTCAACATTCCCTTTGCCCCTCTTCTATTCACTTGGTTCAGATTTTTTTGTTCCTATACTCTTGCAGACCATTCCCTCATTCCACCCTTATTCCATATTTTTCTCCTGTCTCTTCCTCCCCCAAACACACATACACTTCCATCATCAAACTCATATTGACCATGAAGCCTACCACAAATCTACACTGTACACTTAGAATCATAGAATGTTATAGCACAGAAGGATGTCTTTTGGCCCATCGTGCCTGTGCCAGCTCTTTGAAAGAGCTATCCAATTAGTCCGACTCCCACTTTCTAAGGCTTTCATATTCTTTCTATAATAGGATATAGTATTCCAACTGTGGTGTAACATTCAAGATGCTCCTTAAACCCTAGGGTCACCTGCCCTAATTTCTCCTTATGTGGTTCGGTGTCAGATTTTGTGTCTGATAATACTCCTATGAAGAGCCTTGGAAGGTTTCACTACATTAAAGGCGCTATATTAATACTTCTTGTTGTAACCACTGCTCCTGAAGTGTTGCTGAAGTCCAGGACCACTCATTGCTTTGTACAAATATATCACTACCTTTTTTCTCTTGTATTCTAAATGTCCCAATAGATGCATCAGTAGGTTTCTCTATTACAATTGGAAAGGTCGATCTACTTGTGATGGAAAAACAGAAATATAAATTCTTTTACAAGAGATTTAAAATGAGCCGAATTTGTGATCTACTGCTTAATCTTTAGTTCAGAGAGAAAGCAAGTCAGAGATATAACCATCATATGAGCTTTACGTTGTTAAATTCTAATAGTCTTCGAATTCCGATATTTCAATTAAATAAATATTTTATTTACCTGCATCTTTCCTCGTGCTATGAAATTATTTGAGCCATTTTCCCCCCAAACTCAAGCAACTGGAATTAACATCTATTTCACAAAGACAAAGGCTAATTCTGGGCAGCTATGCATTGGCTCTATGCTGAGAATTTAGAAATCTTTTTTGAGCAAAAATGTTGAGACGGAAACTATGATCAACCCTTGCTTCTCTTTTTCTCTCGCCCACAGTGCAGCCAAACTGTAGGATCCCAACCCATTTATGCCAAACCCTATTTCGCACACTGTTAGCAAAGACCAGGACCATGTAGTGCTGCTAAACCCCATGACCTTTTCACCGCTGAATGCTAGTAGAAGACAGGTACCTATGTCCAGCCTGATGCATATTACCTACCATCTTGCTGTATATACTGAGCTTTAAAAAAAGCTAGGAGATAAAACTATCCTAAAGAAGCATATAATTAAGGTTATGTATTTGTTTTTCACAGAATACTGGACAGTCGTAGAAATTGATAATTAAAACTATCCTTAGAATAATACAGCATCAGCTACAAGTGAAAATGTAGAGGTTTTGACTTTTCATGATGGAAATGAATTTTGTGTGATCAGTTTTCAAGTTAAAAAGAATAAATGAAGAAGCAATGCAATCTCATTGTCATGAGCGTACTTAATGTAGATGCAGCAAGAGAATTAAAGAAAAAAACTTAAGCCTTTAAGTTTTAGCATTGTAAAATGTGTTTCCTATGTGATATTCTTAGTCATTCTCTCAAGTTGCTCCAATCACTACCTCCATCAAAAAAGCTGTAACCACCAGTACTTCAGCCTAGTGTTTTACACCACAAAATGCCTCCCCAGACAGAACCCAAATGTTAAAGTTCTGAATCTATAGCTGTACTGCTACCTGCTTCTCATAATTCAAGTGGGAATATTACTAAAAGGTGCCTACAAAATTTCACACTTAAACGTCACTGAAATTCTAGTAGGAATGCAAAATAGACCACAAATATAGTTTTTGATTAACAATTTGTAAGTGATGTCAAAATACAGAAGCATATACATGCACAACTCCACAAGAATTGCTTATGGTTGATTTCGATTTTTGAAACTGAATGCATTTATAGAGAAGGATAGCAACAAAGTAAGGTTGCATTGGGAAGGAACCGAGTGACTCAGAGGGGAAGTGATGGTATAAGTATAGGACCACATTGAGATATTTGACTGAGTGCTATTGAACTTTTTTTGTAAAATCAGGGTCACAACTTAAATATTTCCTGCCCTGTCCTCTTATTTTGGGCAATTTTCTTTTTGGCATATTGCTATTGCAGCATGGTTATTATATTTGCCTAGAGCAGGAACTGCATTTGAAACAAAAGTAATACATATTGTGAAGTGCTGATTCATTTTGACATGGTGAAAGGTTCAAATTCTAGCATTTCTTTTTATCCAAAGAACAGGTTCTCTCACTTATACCATCACTTTCCCTCTGAGTCACTAGGTTTCTTCCCAATGCAACCCTACTTTGTTGCTATCCTTCTTTCGGCAAGGTCCCACACAAGAGATTAATGTGCAAAGTTAAAGCACATGGGATTGGGGGTAGTGTGCTGACATGGCTTGAGAACTGGTTGTCAGACAGGAAGCAAAGAGTAGGAGTAAATGGGTACTTTTCAGAATGGCAGGCAGTGACTAGTGGGGTCCCGCAAGGTTCTGTGCTGGGGCCCCAACTGTTTACATTGTACATTAATGATTTAGACGAGGGGATTAAATGTAGTATCTCCAAATTTGCGGATGACACTAAGTTGGGTGGCAGTGTGAGCTGCGAGGAGGATGCTGTGAGGCTGCAGAGCGACTTGGATAGGTTAGGTGAGTGGGCAAATGCATGGCAGATGAAGTATAATGTGGATAAATGTGAGGTTATCCAATTTGGTGGTAAAAACAGAGAGACAGACTATTATCTGAATGGTGACAGATTAGGAAAAGGGGAGGTGCAAAGAGACCTGGGTGTTGTGGTACATCAGTCATTGAAGGTTGGCATGCAGGTGCAGCAGGCGGTTAAGAAAGCAAATGGCATGTTGGCCTTCATAGCAAGGGGATTTGAGTACAGGGGCAGGGAGGTGTTGCTACAGTTGTACAGGGCATTGGTGAGGCCACACCTGGAGTATTGTGTACAGTTTTGGTCTCCTAATTTGAGGAAGGACATTCTTGCTATTGAGGGAGTGCAGCGAAGGTTCACCAGACTGATTCCCGGGATGGCGGGACTGACATATCAAGAAAGACTGGATCAACTGGGCTTGTATTTACTGGAGTTCAGAAGAATGAGAGGGGATCTCATAGAAATGTTTAAAATTCTGACGGGTTTAGACAGGTTAGATGCAGGAAGATTGTTCCCAATGTTGGGGAAATCCAGAACCAGGGGTCACAGTCTAAGGATAAGGGGTAAGCCATTTAGGACCGAGATGAGGAGAAACTTCTTCACCCAGAGAGTGGTGAACCTGTGGAATTCTCTACCACAGAAAGTTGTTGAGGCCAATACACTAAATATATTCAAAAAGGAGTTAGATGTAGTCCTTACTACTAGGGGGATCAAGGGGTATGGCGAGAAAGCAGGAATGGGGTACTGAAGTTGCATGTTCAGCCATGAACTCATTGAATGGCGGTGCAGGCTCGAAGGGCCGAATGGCCTACTCCTGCACATATTTTCTATGTTTCTATGTCAAGTATCTGGGTAAAAAGGGTGTGTGTGCATGATCGGCCAAGCACTTCAGGAATGTCCTTTAACAGGCCACACAGTACACTGTTGAGCTCACAGCTATTCTACTTCACAGCCATTCATCCCACTTCAAACATCTTCCAAAGCAGTGTTTACATTTCATACCATATTACAGAACTTCACCAAAAGCAAGTTATACTTTTCTTTGTATATTATTTTACAAATGTTTGATCTTCACAGCAACAATTCAGAGAAACAATAAGCAACATTAGGGAGGAGCTAACAGATTTTTTCATAATGATCCAAATATAGAGCCAATTTTTAAAAAAATGCAACTTGTTTGCAGCCAGTCTACTGCACTGAACTAGAGCATGTTCTGATAGTTCTCATTCTGGGGTGAGTGTCTTAATTTTTAAAATGAGGAACTCAAACATCAAAGTTTGAAATAAAAAGCTACTTTCATATATTAACTCTTAAACAACTAGAGGTACCACATTGGCCACTCCAGTGTAAAGCTTGGAAAGTCACAATGAATCTTACAGAAGGTGGCCAAGTGGCAAGAAATCAGTTACACTTTTGGACTGGCAGGCCATAAAAATCTATGTGCAAATATTCACTAGATTTTGTGTTATTTCCCAGTAAAAAATGTCTATGATCTAAGTGATTACAGTGAAAACAAAAGCACATTTTGACCAATAAACTATTTGCTTTCCAGAATACAGAGCACGATTATAAATATGACAAAATTTCACCATGGGCAGTTTGCAAGTTAGCATTTTCCACCTTTTCTCGTGAAGGTACTGGTACATGATGGGGAATGGTTCAGCAGCCGGCCAGTGAGTGTCAGCAGGCTGTTCAACCGCAAGATCATCACCCAAAGTGGTCGCTGGATGACAATCAGGAGAGGGAGTAGTGGCCAAATATATTATTCTTAACCCAGGAACACAGAGGCCAACTGTCATCATCATAAGCAGTCCCTCGAAAATCGAGGAAGATTTGCTTCCACTCTAAAAGTGAGTTCTCAGGTGACTGTACAATTCAATACGGGACTCTGTCACAGGTGGGACAGACAGTCATTGAAAGGAAAGGGTGGGTGGGGAGTCTGGTTTGCCGCACGCTCTTTCCGCTGCCTGCGCTGGTTTTCTGCATACTCTCAGCGACAAGACTCGAGGTGCTCAGCGCCCTTCCGGATACACCTCCTCCACCTAGGGCGGTCTTTGGCCAGGGACTCCCAGGGGTCGATGGGGATGTTGAACTTTATCAAGGAGGCCTTGAGGGTGTCCTTGAAACGTTTCCTCTGCTCACCTGGGGATCATTTGGAGTACTGTAGGCCAACTGTAGTACTACTACCTCAGCTGATAATGATACTTCAGAATATTGGAAGGCGTCCGTTACCCATAGAACCTACTCCTTACATAGGAATTGCTAGACAAAAAAAGACCCAAGGTCCATCTAATTTGCCTTCTACCATCCTGGAAGTCGCATGATACAGTGATAACAGAGTGGTTGATCAATCAGTCTGTATCAATTAGTCTACAACATACCCAGAAAGGAGATGAAGAAAACCCCACTGGCAGAGCGCTTTGGGAACAATAGATCCCTCCTGAACCTGTATGCCAATTGTAGTGCTGCAATACCATTAAAAAGGTTCAGTATTGGTGAAATCCAAGCGGTGCCCAGTACTCAACTTTTCAAACGAGGAAGGATAATTGAGAACCCACTTCCCTCAGTCAGACCGACTGCTGTGGAACTGCTATTTTCCCTCTCAGGAGGCTAAGATAGATTGATAAACTTTCTGATAAATGACAAGAGAAATTGCAGGCTATCCAACCCAACGGGTCTGTGTCAGTGTTTATGCTCTACACGAGCCTCCTCCCACCCTACTTCATCTAACCCCATCAGCATAAGCTTCCATTCCTTTCTTCCACAGTTGTTTATCTAGCTTCTGCTTAAATGCTATACACCTCAACGACTTCTTGTAATAGCAAGTTTCAGATTTTAAAGAAGAAAGGTAATTCTAACCACTCTGTGGATAAAGAAGTTCCTCCTTATTTCCCAACTGTATTTATTAGCGACTCACTCCTGAGTCTGAGCATTGGTTTCCCCCACAAGTGAAAACAGTTCTGCTACATCTACCCCACCAAACCCTTTCATAATTCAAATGTTTTTGTATATACTTATATAGCAGCGAGTCTGCTGGCATTACTCATGTTAAGTCAAATAATATGCTCTTTTATAAAGTCAGCAGTGTAACACCATCCTTCCTCGTTTGAAAAGTTGAATACTGGGCACCGCTTGGATTTCACCAATACTGAACCTTTTTAATGGTATTGCAGCACTACAGTTGGCATACAGGTTCAGGAGGGATCTATTGTTCCCAAAGCGCTCTGCCAGTGAGGTTTTCTTCATCTCCTTTCTGGGTATGTTGTAGACTAATTGATACAGATTGATTGATCAACCACTCTGTTATCACTGTATCATGCGACTTCCAGGATGGTAGAAGGCAAATTAGATGGACCTTGGGTCTTTTTTTGTCTAGCAATTCCTATGTAAGGAGTAGGTTCTATGGGTAACGGACACCTTCCAATATTCTGAAGTATCATTATCAGCTGAGGTAGTAGTACTACAGTTGGCCTACAGTACTCCAAATGATCCCCAGGTGAGCAGAGGAAACGTTTCAAGGACACCCTCAAGGCCTCCTTGATAAAGTGCAACATCCCCATCGACCCCTGGGAGTCCCTGGCCAAAGACCGCCCTAGGTGGAGGAGGTGTATCCGGGAGGGCGCTGAGCACCTCGAGTCTTGTCGCTGAGAGTATGCAGAAAACCAGCGCAGGCAGCGGAAAGAGCGTGCGGCAAACCAGACTCCCCACCCACCCTTTCCTTTCAATGACTGTCTGTCCCACCTGTGACAGAGTCCCGTATTGAATTGTACAGTCACCTGAGAACTCACCTTTTAGAGTGGAAGCAAATCTTCCTCGATTTTCGAGGGATTGCTTATGATGATGACAGTTGGCCTCTGTGTTCCTGGGTTAAGAATAATATATTTGGCCACTACTCCCCCTCCTGATTGTCATCCAGCGACCACTTCAGGAAATGTGTATCCATGGGCTTTGGGTGATGATCTTGCGGTTGAACAGCCTGCTGACACTCACTGGCCGGCTGCTGAATCATTCCCCATCATGTACCAGTACCTTCACGAGAAAAGGTGGAAAATGCTAACTTGCAAACTGCCCATGGTGAAATTTTGTCATATTTATAATCGTGCTCTGTATTCTGGAATCTGGACAGCAAATAGTTTATTGGTCAAAATGTGCTTTTGTTTTCACTGTAATCACTTAGATCATAGACATTTTTTACTGGAAAATAACGCAAAATCTAGTGAATATTTGCACATAGATTTTTATGACCTGCCAGTCCAAAAGTGTAACTGATTTCTTGCCACTTGGCCACCTTCTGTAAGATTCATTGTGACTTTCCAAGCTTTACACTGGAGTGACCAATGTAGTACCTCTAGTTGTTTAAGAGTTAATATATGAAAGTAGCTTTTTATTTCAAACTTTGATGTTTGAGTTCCTCATTTTAAAAATTAAGACACTCACCCCAGAATGAGAACTATCAGAACATGCTCTAGTTCAGTGCAGTAGACTGGCTGCAAACAAGTTGCATTTTTTTGAAAATTGGCTCTATATTTGGATCATTATGAAAAGATCTGTTAGCTCCTCCCTAATGTTGCTTATTGTTTCTCTGAATTGTTGCTGTGAAGATCAAACATTTGTAAAATAATATACAAAGAAAAGTATAACTTGCTTTTGGTGAAGTTCTGTAATATGGTATGAAATGTAAACACTGCTTTGGAAGATGTTTGAAGTGGGATGAATGGCTGTGAAGTAGAATAGCTGTGAGCTCAACAGTGTACTGTGTGGCCTGTTAAAGGACATTCCTGAAGTGCTTGGCCGATCATGCACACACACCCTTTTTACCCAGGTACTTGGCAGATAGAGAACCTGTTCTTTGGATAAAAAGAAATGCTAGAATTTGAACCTTTCACCATGTCAAAATGAATCAGCACTTCACAATATGTATTACTTTTGTTTCGAATGCAGTTCCTGCTCTAGGCAAATATAATAACCATGCTGCAATAGCAATATGCCAAAAAGAAAATTGCCCAAAATGAGAGGACAGGGCAGGAAATATTTAAGTTGTGACCCTGATTTTACAAAAAAAGTTCAATAGCGCTCAGTCAAATATCTCAATGTGGTCCTATACTTATACCATCACTTCCCCTCTGAGTCACTAGGTTCCTTCCCAATGCAACCTTACTTTGTTGCTATCCTTCTCTATAAATTCATTCAGTTTCAAAAATCGAAGTCAACCATAAGCAATTCTTGTGGAGTTGTGCATGTATATGCTTCTTTATTTTGACATCACTTACAAATTGTTAATCAAAAACTGTATTTGTGGTCTATTTTGCATTCCTACTAGAATTTCAGTGACGTTTAAGTGTGAAATTTTGTAGGCACCTTTTAGTAATATTCCCACTTGAATTATGAGAAGCAGGTAGCAGTACAGCTATAGATTCAGAACTTTAACATTTGGGTTCTGTCTGGGGAGGCATTTTGTGGTGTAAAACACTAGGCGTACTGGTGGTTACAGCTTTTTTGATGGAGGTAGTGATTGGAGCAACTTGAGAGAATGACTAAGAATATCACATAGGAAACACATTTTACAATGCTAAAACTTAAAGGCTTAAGTTTTTTTCTTTAATTCTCTTGCTGCATCTACATTAAGTACACTTATGACAATGAGATTGCATTGCTTCTTCATTTATTCTTTTTGACTTGAAAACTGATCACACAAAATTCACTTCCATCATGAAAAGTCAAAACCTCTACATTTTCACTTGTAGCTGATGCTGTATTATTCTAAGGATAGTTAATATTCCAATGCTTTGAGTGTCAGTGTATCAAGGACAATCATTTTGTAATTTCAGAACAACTTAGTATTTTTGCACATTATCTAATCTTTTGTGATCTTTGTCTCTTTCTTTTCTCGTTTTTTTAAAAAAGTATTTTAGTTGTTCCATGTCGGGTTTCAGTTGAACCCCACCTAATACATTATTTTTAAAAAGTCTTTTGATGTCAGTCCTACAGAAGTGGAAATTTCTTGCGAATGTTAATTTTGAACTAAGCTGATAAAATAAATTCTGCCTGTTAGTCAGCTTCCATCATACCTCATTTCCATTGTAGGGAACCATTTTGGGACAGAGGTGAGCTTATTCTTCACTGTGTCAGTACGAAGCCTAGGAGTACCATGGATCTTTGGCAGTCTAGTCATTCTAGGTAACCTGCCTCAATAATTTTTGTTTAATATGAAAGCTACCTGAAGGGGAAAATGTCTCTGGTTTAATTTTTTGGGGGTTAAATGCAAAAGGGTCCAAACTATACACACTCTAAGACATGGGTTTTTGATCTGTGACAAACTATCCTCGACCAAAAGTGTACAACATAGATGGAATGTTTTGTCCAGTGTTTGTATACTCTTCAATTTCCATAGTTCCTGAACAAAAGGTAGAAACATTACAGTCTACCCTGCACATTGTGTTGGACATTTTGACTTCTACTGCACCGTGAAAATTATGTATTAAACCTTACTGCAATATATGGAATATATCCAGTGAGCTCTTTTCCCAACTTTGTCTTGCATTATAAAGGGATGCAAGATTTGGTGCTTTACAGAGAGTTAACAGAGGAACACTTCCTTGTAGAAAAGAAAGCTGGATGAATTTGCTGGGGCTTTTCATTTGCATAAATAATAGTACATCCAGCTCTCACACACACAGAACTTTTTGTTTTGAAATACTTAATGACTATGTCTGGAAATTTATACACACAGCTAATACTCTCAGACGGACCTAAAAATTACATCTGATTAAAGTGACAATGTAGCATGTGTTGATGACTTCTGGAAGAGGGTGTGAGGCAAAGGAGCAATTTTACTGGTCTTCAACCAATTTGGTTTTGTATCAGTCAGCATTAATATAGTAGAACTTCTGGCAATTGTAAATCAAAAGTGTGTGCAATGTGAGTAACGATATGTCTCCATTATTCAAAATATGAGTGCGTATTATTTATTCTTCTCTAAATATTCTTTCCTCCTCCTGCTGAAGGTGCCAACTGATGCTGAGGTATAGTTCTACAAATATCAGCAGCACAAGCGAGCGTTCTTCATTTGTGAGCTGAGCAGGCAGTTCAAAGATTAACCCAACGCTGTCCTCACCTGTTGTCCATGCAGACATTCCAGCAGGGAGCATGGGGAAGGGCAATAATGTATCTCGAGAAACGTGCCCAAAATTATGACGCAGTTGCAGAGGACAATAACTTGTAAAGAAAACCTGATACACCATGGTCACACTCACAGCAGATGTCATTCGTGACTTTGACCAGGGTGGTTTTTGGGAGTGCTAGGCATGAAGCTGGGTGGCAATGTCATGTTCAAGGCCCTGAAAGAGAGGTGGTTGGTGAGGACAGAAGGATTGAGGGTTGATTTTTGTGGTGGCGTGATGTTTTTGAAGGGAAGAGGGATAGTATCTAAGGACATATAATTATTGACAGTGTCATATAGCGGAGGGACCACCCTACTTACCTTTCTGCAATCAGATCATAGAATGTACCAAACTCTGGATATATGAGCACATATTCTCATACCTGGCTTCCATTTAACTCCGAACAGCAGCTATCAATAGGCATTTGTCACCTCTATAGAAAATGCAAATGCTAGCCACCTTAATGTCCTCGATGTTCAAGTACAGTGCCATGTACCATGCTTAGTTATCACTAACTGTTTAATCCAAGTCCTCATGTAAGGGGCTTTGGAAGAAATGTGTTGAGACTGGCTCACCTTCCAGGATTTCCAGTGACCGGTCAGAACCATCCTTTGAATTAAGAGAAAAGTTAAAATTCAATGTCCTGGATTTTGCGCTCTTGATGGCCATCAGAAAGGCCCCACGAGTTCCGGATTTCCGCCTGCGCATGCATGAAACCCTGTAACTTGCGATCTGTTAAGGTTCACCTTGACAGATTTACCGGACCGACCAGAAAATCACTTTTGCTGGCACATTTGGGCTATTTTCCTAACTACTGTCCAGCAAATGCCTACAAAACCCTTGCACCTGGTAAAAGCAGGCATAGTGCTTGCTTTCACCAACATCAGGGTTTATATAAATCTTAAATTAAAAAATGTTAAATAAAAAATCATGTACAAACATTTAAAATTAGTTTATGTAAATTTTGGCCTGGATTAAAATGTTTAAAATTATTTTTGCAAAAATGTAGTTTTTAATTGGATATACTTTATTGAAGGGACTTTAATTAAATTTGAAAATGGATACATTTATATTTATTCCATTTATATAAACTATTTAATTATTTGGGAATTCCTCATATGGTTATGGGGATTCTGTTCGTAAATGGAATCTCCATAAGCATATTAGCAGCCGCCTGCGTCCCTGAGATCCCTGGGCCTTTATGCAAGCGTACACCTGCAGGCCCAAGACCCGAAGCCCGGGAGCCTGAAGGTTGGTGCGGATTTTTTTACCACTTCCGACTGCAAATTCCGGGCCAATATGTTTGAAATATTATGTAAATTATGTACCCAAATTTGATCGTGTGTCAGCCTGATTATTACCAGTCCAGATAACTATTCATTTGTCCCAGTACGCTGAGTGAACACACACTTGAGAATTTATATGCAGTACCTTCATGAACTAAGCAGACTTCAGGAAATTAAGTGTAAGTTCCAAGAGAAGTGTAATTATAGTGTTCTGTTTTTAGGGATTACTCCAGATAATTGTCTCTGATTCAGCAATTTACTCCCAACAAACTGGAGTCTGCCTTTACCAGTCTTAATATCTAAATTTTGGTGTGAACCCTTACGTCAAATTGAAAATGCTCATTACCGCATTCCGGCTTGCTTAGTTATATCACGTGCCCTGAAATAAACATCGTTGACTTCAGAAAGTGTTAGAATAAGCACTCCACTAGCCTGTGGCCTGGACTATAAACAACCAACAAGTTTATCATGCATTAGATGGATAAATGACCAGTAGCAGTAACACACTGTAGATTTACAATAGTTACTAGCTTAACTGTGTCTCCTTAGAGTGATAGAAAATAGCAAACAATAGTGCCTGCTGTGCTAAACTTCAATGCGAACTGCAATTAGATCAAGGTCTCTGACTTAACTTTGTGTGACGATTTGCTGCTTCCATGATGATTTCCATGGAGTCTCTGATGGCTTCGGTTGGGCTACTCAATTCAAACAAGACAAGGAAAGATATAAGTTCCAAATTTGGCCAGCAAAGGAAATAGAAATATATTTTTATTAAACAGAATTTTTTAAAATTTGTTTGTGGCCTGTGGGCATCACTGGCCAGCATTTATTGCCCATCCCTATTTAGAAGCATAGAAACATAGAAAATAGGTGCAGGAGTAGGCCATTAGGCCCTTCTAGCCTGCACCGCCATTCAATGAGTTCATGGCTGAACATGCAACTTCAGTACCCCATTCCTGCTTTCTCGCCATACCCCTTGATCCCCCTAGTAGTAAGGACTTCATCTAACTCCTTTTTGAATATATTTAGTGAATTGGCCTCAACAACTTTCTGTGGTAGAGAATTCCACAGGTTCACCACTCTCTGGGTGAAGAAATTCCTCCTCATCTCGGTCCTAAATGGCTTACCCCTTATCCTTAGACTGTGTCCCCTGGTGGTGGTGAGCTGACTTCTTGAACCGCTGCAGTCTGTGAGGTGATGGTACTCCCATAGTACTGTTGCCAATCAAACATACATATAAGCAAAGTGTACAAGATGCTTGTATTTGAACTGAGTAACTTGGCCCATATTTCAGATACCTGTCACATACATAATATCAGTTCTGGGGCTATTGTGAGTGAAAACGAGCTCAGCCATTTTCTAAAGTGAACCTAAAATCACTATGACAAAGAAAGAAGCCATCATGGACAAAAATGTCTCGTGTAGAATCAGAGGACTTGAATATAAAGCTGTTTATATATTGATGGTACTCCTGCCACTAACGGACCGTCATTATAAAGGAGATAAACTCATGCTTGCAATCAATCCAAGAAAAGCTTGTACACTGGTATGATAAAACTGACAATGCAGGACTCGAGAACATGAACCTCTTGCATCAATATAACCTTTTGCATCAATATAAAAGAACCGTTAAGTTTGCAGGCCTGGAACAAGATAAGACATTATTATCCTTGCCCTCCATTTCTGCCCCTACACCAAAGTGCAATAAATAATGCAATAGATTTTTCTTAAAGCTAGTTAATATTATTCAGATTGTTGCCCCATTTACTTTGCAGTGGTCTTGTCCGAGGCAACCCTGTAAATCGCTCTGCATCGACGGCATCAAAACTGTCCTTGAGAGAGGGTTTCACTCCATCATCATCATCATCGGCAGTCCCTCGGAATCGAGGAAGACTTGCTTCCACTCCTAAATTGAATCCTTTGGTGGCTGAACAGTCTAATGTGAGAGCCACGGACCCTGCCACAGGTGGGACAGACGTTCGTCGGGGAGAGGGGGGCAGTGGGACCGATTTGCCGCACGTTCCTTCCGCTGCCTGCGCCTGACCGCTTCATGCTTGCGGCGTTGAGATTCGAAGAGCTCAACGCCCTCCCGGATGCACATTCTCCACCTTTGGCCAGAGACTCCCAGGTGTCCGTGGTGATGTCGCACTTTACCAGGGAGGCTTTGAGGGTGTCCTTGTAATGTTTCCACTGTCCTCCTTTGGCTCGTTTGCCGTGAAGGAGCTCCGCATAGAGCACTTGCTTAGGGAGCCTCGTGTCTGGCAGGCGAACTATGTGTGGCCTGCTCAGCAAAGCTGATCAAGTGTGGTCAGTGCGTCAATGCTGGGGATGTTAGCCTAGGTGAGGACACTGACGCTGGTGCGCCTGCCCTCCCAGGGGATTTGCAGGATCTTGCGGAGACATCGTAGGTGAGATATGACCAGCGACTTGAGGTGTCTTCTGTACATCGTCCATGCCTCTGCTCTTTAAAGCTAATTGCTAGCCTATATAGCTCTTCACCCATACTAATTGTACATGTGCAAAATTTTTGCATGGGTTATAAATTTTTTCTTAAAACAACCTGAGCAGATGCCTGACCATGAAAGAATTGACGGTTGCAGGATACATAAGAACATAAGAATTAGGAGCAGGAGTAGGCCATTCGGCCCCTCGAGTCTGCTCTACCATTCAATAAATTCATGGCTGATCTTCCAACTCAACTCCACTTTCCTGCACTATTCCCATATCCCTTGATTCCCTTAATATTCAATACATGTAAATGGATATTACTAAAGGCTCCAAAAGTTGTTGGTCTGTTTGAATCTTAGGAATCTGTGGAATATTTTTAGTCAGTGTCGAATAATGTTGGATTGATACCTTAACGTTTTGTACTCTCAATGCATTATCAAGTGATGGAAAAATGTTGGCATTTTCTTGGTGCTCCACCGTTGTTTCGTTGCCTTAGACGCCAAATTAAATAAGTGAGGGAGAGTATATCATAGTACATAAAATCCAAAGCTCATAAGAGGGATGAAATATATATCAGTCGTCACACCTTGTTTGCTTTGTCTCCTGCAACTATTTTCCAATATGCTATTGGTAATCATAGATTTTAGTGTGTTTTCAATGATATTGGGATAAGAAAGCCATTGCTTCCACTGGTCACCTAAGGCTATGTGTCCTTGATTGGCTGCACTAATGTAGCATAAAAACAATAACTTGGATTTATATAGCGCCTTTGATGTAATAAAACTTCCCAAGGTGCTTAAAACACTTAAGTGACCTCAGTGATAGAGTGCGTATTATTGGAGGAAACCAGGTGCACAGTTTCCTGAGCCCAATGGAGTTAATTTAGAGAAGTATTGGAGTCCGTATATTGGCATGATACAGCACACCAATATGCTAGAAATCCTTCAGGCAATGAGAGATGGTGATGTAATCGAATCCCAGTGTAACCTAGTGTAACAAAATTGGTAGCTTTCACAAAATGTCAGATCCGTTCCTGAGCAACCATGACCCAAAGCAGTAAGACTGTAAAGTATAGTTATTTGTAACAATGCCCACTTGCACTGAGCTGAATTTTCCTCCAGGTTTAGCGCTGGAGGGCAATTGGGGCACAGCTGTGACCCTCACCTGTTTTCCTGGGTCTGGTTCATTAATTATGCTGGGCTGGATAACTGCCATGCAGAGAAAGCCCTGATCAAAGAGGAGGAGCATTAAAAGGAGCATAAGCACCTCAAAAACTTTTTTTCAGATGATTAAAGGCTCCACCAGGGTTGTGTTTCAGGTAAGTGGTCTGAAGAGAGTGAGATTCCCTCTACTGGCCCATCTACTTTCCAACGATAACCATGGAAGAATTCCTGCTGCTGCCCCAGGGTGTATTCCCATCCCTCGGCTAATGGGGTGGGTTGGAGGTAGCATTGGAAGTAAGGAGGAAAATTAGTAGGGTCTCATGCCCCACCTCTCTGTCTTCCATTTACTTGTGTGGTGGGTGGGAGGGATGCAGTCAAGGGGTCACTGACCAAATTCCCTACTGGGCTAAATGGAGGAGGATTTCTGGTAGCAGTAGAAGTGATGCAGCGGTAGACTTCTTAATCTCTCACTTTTTGCTAGACCCAACCCGCCACCATTTCAGCGTTTATATAGGAGGAAAATCCAGTCTTACTACTCCAACTTCGGAGATCTCAGTACAGACTATTGATTGAACATGGGACTTTCATGTCAATAACTTAGTACTATGCCAAATGAAGCATAAGTCTTCGGGTTTGCCACTCTTTACCAATGTTTATCTTCCTCCCATTTCCATTTTTATTTCTCCAAATCTGTTCATATCTCACTTTACCACCTGCTACTCCCCTATCAAGACATTGTACATTAGGTCTGCTAACAGTTCGTCAGGGCAATATCCTAGTTCCAACCATCTTCAGCTGCTTCATCGATGATCTTCCCTCCATCATAAGGTCAGAAGTGGGGATGTTCGCTGATTGCACAGTGTTCAGTTCCATTCGCAACTCCTCAGATAATGGAGCAGTCCATGCCCACATGCAGCAAGACCTGGACAACATTCAGGCTTGGGCAAATACCTTTCATGCCACACAATGACTATCTCCAACAAGAGAGAGTCTAACCACCCTCTCTTGACATTACTATTGCCGAATCCCCCACCATTAACATCCTGGGGGTCATCATTGACCAGAAACTTAACTGGACCAGCCACATAAATACTGTGGCGACAAGAGCAGATCAGAGGCTGGATATTCTGTAGTGTAATCATTGTTGTTTTGTCAGCAAACGCGGCAGCCATTTTACACACTGGAAGGTCCCACAAACAGCAGTGAGATAAATCACCAATTAGTCTGGGTTTTTTTTGTGGTGTTGGTTGAGGGGTGAATGTTGGCAAGGACATGGAACGAACTCTCCAGCTCCTTTTCTAATAGTGCTATGGGATCTTCTGCATCTACCTGAGCAGATGAACGAGGCCTCAGTTAAATGTTTCATCAGAAAGACGGCACTTTCAACAATGCAGGACTGCCTCAGTACTGATTTGATGCGTCGGCCTAGATTACATGCACAGATCTCTGGAGTGGGGCTAGAACTCATAACTTGTCCTAGTCAGGTTATCATTGCTTCAAGTTAACAGGTGGTCTTATCAAGAGTAGAAATGAGTAACATAGTCATTCTTTTCAAAAACTCATAACATTTGCATTTGGAGTAGAGTATTTCACTGGGATTTCAATAAAATGCAATGGGAATATTTAAGTTTTTGTAGTATGTCTGCTGGAACAGTGAAAAATGTCTAGCAGTACAACTTTAGATCTTTGTCCTTCCAAACATGGGTTCTGTTTGGAGAGAGCATTTTGAGCTGCGTAACAGCATGAAGTAGCAGTGGTTGCAAGTCTGTTATTGGGAGCAATTTGAGTGATGAATTAAGAGGAACATTCTGGCGCTGGTAGTCGACGCCCACGCCCCATAATTGGGGAATCTAAACTAAACTTCTGCGCCAGAAAAATTGCTGGGCAAAATTCAGCCCATTATATTAGGATAGTTGAAGCCCAATGCAGAAGATTACTCACTTTTTGGCAGTGGCAGAAGAGCTGGCACATAAGGTTTGAGGAGGGGAGAGGGACTTTCCAAACTGGGATGAAAATAGATAAAATACCAGTCCTGCATATGAACAGTTTCCTCTTCCCTGCAGAAAAAGGGATTTGTGTCAGGTGTACCTGACAAACCTGAATTTCCAGCTTCACAGTAACATTTTCTGTTTAATAGCTCGAGCATTTGTATAGTACTCCAGTATTTGCAGGAAATCATCAAACTTGAAACAGTATTGGAGAAGGAGCTTTAGAACTGCTAAGATTCCGATCTTTCACTTCTTTTAAAATGAGGTTTTGATCTGTGCTGCTGTTTGCTGAAGTGGCCATAGATGACTGAGAATGGAACATTGTATTTGTCTGAATGTTGCAGTAACTTCGAGACAAGAAAAGCAGTTACCCATTGTTTGGTAAGTAATTTGTTACAGCATGATAGCCCTCGTTTTCCAGGTACAGTGCATCTATCCCCATAAGTTCCCACCCATCACCAGCACTTTTATTTGAATCGGGCATTTTTTCATGTGCACTGTTCTTCCTATCTCCAACCATTTACCAGTGAAGGACATTTCCAGCTGCTACAGTCATCAGCTAATCATACAGTTAGCAAAGTGCACAGGAATATAGTGATGCAACCGTCTATCTCTAAATACTCATCATCATCATAGGTAGTCCCTCGGAATCGAGGAAGACTTGCTTCCATTCCTGAAGTGAGTTCTTTGGTGGCTGAACAGTCCAATACGAGAGCCACAGACTCTGTCACAGGTGGGACAGATAGTCGTTGAGGGAAGGGGTGGGTGGGACTGGTTTGCCGCACGCTCTTTCCGCTGCCTGCGTTTGTTTTCTGCACGCTCTCGGCATTGAGACTCGCGTACTCAGCGCCCTCCCGGATGCACTTCCTCCACTTAGGGCGGTCTTTGGCCAGGGACTCCCAGTGTCGGTGGGGATGTCGCACTTTGCCAGGGAGGCTTTGAGGGTGTTCTTGTAACGTTTCCTCTGCCCACCTTTGGCTTGTTTGCCATGAAGGAGCTCCACATAGAGCACTTGCTTTGAGAGTCTCGTGCATACGAACTATGTGGCCTACCGAAGCTGATCGAGTGTGGTCAGTGCTTCAATGCTGGGGATGTTAGTCTGGACAAGGACACTGATGTTGGTGCGCCTGTCCTCCCAGGGGATTTGTAGGAGCTTGCGGAGACATCGTTGGTGATATATCTCCAGCGACTAAATACTATGGTACAAGCGCCAAAACAGTTCAGTTACTTTGCCATGCTGCAATATTGTGAGTGGCTGAAGAGTTCAATTCTCGAGCGACAATCCTTGCCACAGATGGTGCAGATGTAAATCACAGAGCCAGATGATGAAACCTGCACAGTATTATTAACTCTTAAGACCCTATGCGCTTTCCTATTTGTTCTCTTTCCTCTCTCTCCGCCACCTCGCCTCCCTGATGCAGCCTTGTCTGTTGTTAGCCACATCTTCCCAGCTTGCGATATCAATGTTGAAAGATTTCAAGTCCCTCTTGCAGATATCTTTGAACCTGAACCTAGGTCAACCCAGCAACCTTGAAGCATCTGCAAGTTCTCCAGGCAAGAGTTCCTTTGGAACATGTCCTTTTTCCATCTGATGTAAATAATCAAGCACCAGAGGTATCTATATTTTGAGAAAAGTTATTAAACTTGGCAGCTTAACTTCCTCAAGTACTTTGGTCCAGGAAACAAAGTTTTTGGAGCTCCAATTGGGGCGGTAACTTTTATTTTAATGAGAGATTCCAATCGTAACATCAAACTACCACTAGAATCACAAGATCTCAAGCAAGGGTGTTTCAGAGCATGACCTTATATAACACTGTGACGGTATTGTACTGAGATGTGAAAAGCAAGGTCCTAGCTCCCTTAATGGTTTAGTGCATAAAGACACAGCCTATTGAAGTGCTGAGCCATGCAGATCCAAAAGGTCGCAAATTTGATTCCCAATCTGTGTTGAGTTAGCTGATCTCAGTCAGGGCAATTGCGGTGCTAGATTTTGGCTCAGTATCTACTTGGATAAAGTGGAGAAAAATCAGCTATGGTTTCTGCACCTGAACTATCCAGTGATCCCTGCTGCAGTGCGTGTGTGGCGTGTGCACACAGGATCAGGCTCAGGTGTGCTGCCCGCTTTGAATAGCTGCTCATACAATAACGCTGAGCGTTTATGTAGTGCCTTTAAAGTAGAAAAATGTCCCAAGGCACTTTACAATGGTACACGGACAATAAAAATGGACACCAAGCCAAAGAAAGGAGATATTTGGAGGGGGGAGGTAGATTTGAAGAGGGGTTTTAAAGGAAAAGAGGTAGTTGGAGTATCAGAAGGGTTTAGGAAGGGAGCTCCAGAGCGTGTGGCCTAGGTGGCAGAAAGAATGGCTACTTTTATGGTTCATATTTTGGCACTAGAACTTTGAATTACTGAGGGAAAAAAAATGGCAGCCAAAGTCTTTTCATGAAACATTTTGAATGGCTAATTTGGTTCGGATGAGTCTGCTCTCAGGTGGACATAAAAGATCCCATGGCACTATTTCGAAGAAGAGCAGGGGAGTTATCCCTGGTGTCCTGGCCAATATTTATCCCTCAATCAACATAACAAAACAAACAGATTATCTGGTCATTATCACATTGCTGTTTGTGGGAGCTTGCTGTGTGCAAGTTGGTTGCCACATTTCCCACATTACAACAGTGACTACACTCCAAAAATACTTAATTGACTGTAAAGCGCTTTGAGACGTCCAGTGGTTGTGAAAGGTGCTATATAAATGCAAGTCTTTTATGACATGTTGACATGTTTAGAAGTTATTTTTTCCACTAACATTAACATGTGTTTTCCATTATAAAATCATGACACAGGTTAATACAGTGAATGCCGTAAACCAGGTATTTAATGGTATAAAGAACTTTTTTTTAAAACTGCTGTAACGTTACCTGGTGTACTTGGTGTTGCTCTTCTGAGTTTGTGGCTGAGACACATTGGCACAGATAGAGGGAGTTCACTTTGTATTTCACTGCGCTGTATCTCACCCGGGACTGCTGGATGCTGACACTGAGGGCAGTGGAAACTGTCCATAATTCAACACTCATTCCTCACTTTGAACAGAAAGTTCAAAAAATAGAAGATTATAAAATAATGAGATGGGTTACAAGGAAAATATTTGATGGATATGGGGAGAGACTGTGGTTAAGATGACAAAAATTCAGCAAAGCTTGAGCTTGTTATTTGTCAGAGCCCCAGTCAGATTTTGATTGTCATCACTCGTACGTACCTCTTTTTTAAAAAAAAAAAATAAATAAAATAAAAAAAATACTGAACATGTATGTATGTGTATATATAAACAGAATTAAGTTGTAAAGAACGAGGCTTTTATCCTCTCTCAATGGCAGGGGTCCTGAGCAGAATAAGGTAAGGCACTCTATTCAGTTGTTGTATGATGACCAGCACCTCATTGAAAGATCAGATTGTGATGTAATTAGTTCAAGATTATGACAATAAAATTTGTAGTGGGCTACTGGCAGATAATATGATTATCCTACAGTAATCTAACTTTATATAAATGAGATCCTAATACTAAACCATTTCACTCTGGTCATGTTACTCCAACACGCCACCTTGCAGCTGCCAATGTGGAGTTGCAGCAGTGCATGCTGCATCGCAGAGTTGTGGAAGTAATTTCCACCCAGGGTCATCCACACGTTGAGCAGATTTAACCACATAGTAGGAAGGCAGCTAACAAATGCTAGGCACTTCTATGCAGGGAAAGGGAGATGGAAAACCACATTATCTTCACATTTTCTAAACTTGTTACTGGCAATGATAGAGATCTGGGAGTAGTTTACCTTGTTCCATTGGAAGAATAGAAAAGGCAAGATAAGCAAATTCTTTTGAAACAAAGGCTCCTACTCAGAACTTGGTGAGTACACCTGCCTTAGTGGATCAGTTAATAATTATTTGTGTGTAAATTTAATTAAATAATTTTCTAAAGTAAACACAGTGCGTTTGCTGGTGACCAAAATTGCTAGAGGAAGTCAGTGCTCAGAAAATGGAAATTCCCTACACGACAGCAGTGGCAACACTTCAAAAGTACTTCATTGGCTTGTAAAAACTTTGGGATGTCCCGCGGTCATGAAAGACACTAAGTAAATACACGCTTTTTCTTTCTTTAATTGTTAGCTGTACTGTAAATACGTGAAACATATATAATATTTGAGCCTAAAATGAAAATCAAGTTGATTCAAAACTTTATATTGGAGAAGTGATTGTATCACTGTCATTTGGACTGTAGGACTGACAGAAGATTGGGTAAGCGGCATTGCATAATTGATCATTTTGACGAGTACTGTTTTTGTTTTATTTTTCCAAAGCATACTTTAAAAGGTGACCTTGTACTTTTATACTTAAGTGTAGATGAAGCACTAATTCTCTCTCTCTCCTCATGACAGAAGAAGACAAAAGGCAAGAAGTTAATTTTAAACAAAGCCTTGTCCCCAGGAGTTGGTGAGTTCTCTTGGTCAATCAGCGATTATCATTTTGTGTAAATTACATTACAAGACATTATAAATTGAGTGCACTGTTACACCGTATCGGCAAAAACTTCTGTCAAGGTGAAAGGTTTCTTAATGTTACTTAAAAAGCTCATTTTTGAACCCGTGCAAATATTTTGACAACGTTGAATATCCACTGACTGATCATTGACCTGATTATGTAGTTTTAAGACAAGTTACCAAGTCGAGCGCTGAACAAAACCAGCTCCATAGATTGATTTGTAAAATGGAATGCAAATAAATGGAAGAATGTAGTGAATTTGGAATTGATGCCTTACTAAAGCTTGGCAGTAGTTTATGATTTTGTGACTTACAGATTAAACTGTGTCACCACAGCGTCTCTTGATACAAAATCAAGTTTGAATGGGAATGATGCAATGTCATTAGCTTCTCTTCTTTCACTACTCCGCTCCCCAAAAAGTTGCATTATTTTCCTGGTATTGATATGTTGTGGTGGAATATCTGAGCCAAACCAGGATTACTCAGTAAATAAGGTGTTTATCGAAAATGAGAAGGACCTGATTTGCAAGTAGCTAAACAGGCAATGGGTTAATTGTCTTTTTATTCAATCTGTCTCTTTATTGTAAAAAGTGTTTGTTACAGTAAGTGAGTGTGAGAGTACAGTTGAGACTCACTAACTGACCTCAGCAATTTTAAATCTCTGTCTCCGTTTTACCAGTCTATCGTGGCCATTGATCAGGCAGTACATTCTTTTTCATTTTAGCTTTATTTTCTGTTTGAAGATAGTTGATTTTTTTTTAACTGATGTAATATATTTAAACATTGCTACTTTAGAATCAGCTACATAGATCATTACTACAACAGTCAACTTAAAAAAAAATATATATATATATATATATATATGTTAAAATTACCTCTAGGGAATATTCTACTAGGTTTCCTTGAACCGTGTCTGAGTGGAGATCATGTGTTTGTGACTAGTGCTGTATCTAAGCAATTACTCACCAGGTCAGCTCTAGCTCAGCCACATGACCATTCTTTTCAAGTTGTTTTTTTCTGGCAAATAGCCTGACTTAAAGTTTACAGAGTTGCACTGTACTGATTGATTGATGTGTGGTACAGGTACTAGCTAAAGTATTTGTAACAATTCCTGGGAAATGCCAGCTTCTGGGCAGATGAGAGTAAATAATGACTCATTGCAGCAAATCACTTGGTCTGGTGATAAATCCATATTGTCTGAATCAAGACTGGCCCGTTTGGTTCTTGCAGTATTTTAATAGAACAATTGATATATTCAGGATGTGATGTTAGAATTTTACTTGCATCCTCTGTAGAAGAATTCTGCTGCAGCAGCTTCAACTCCAGATTAAAATCTATTTAAAAAGCACTTAGCTCTCCGAGGTTTGTGCTGAGCAGTAACATATCTCTTGCGTGGTGTTTAAGTCGTGTCCTAAGTTTAAGGGGTCTTGTCAAGCTGTACTAACAGCTTGTTGAATAGAGTACAAGAAGTGAGGAAATAGATCCAATAAGAATAATAAACATGTCTGCAGACATAGAAACATAGAAAATAGGTGCAGGAGTAGGCCATTTGACCGTTCGAGCCTGCACCACCATTCAATAAGATCATGGCTGATCATTCACCTCCGAACCCCTTTCCTGCTTTCTCTCCATACCCCTTGATCCCTTTAGCCTTAAGGGCCGCATCTAACTCCCTCTTGAATATATCCAACAAACTGGCATCAACAACTCTCTGCGGCAGGGAATTCCACAGGTTAACAACTAAACAGGATTGGCAGTTAGATATTGCAGGCTATAATGTAATTAAATAATAATCAGAAGGAAGAAAGGGTGACCGGGCAGCTGTGTTAATTCGAAATAACACAATGCAGTAGTAAGAAAGGTCGTAACTAACAGATAGAAACCAAATCCATATGCTTAAGATAAAGTATAAGAAGGGATCAGTCACACTACAGGTATTGGGAGTATGCTACAGACCAATAATGGAATGGAAGTGGAGGGAGGAATATGTCAGCAAATGTATGAAATGAATTTTATAAAACAGTCTTAATCATGAGAGATTTCAACTAGCCCCAGATAAACTGGCAGGAAGAGGGAGTGAAAGGTGGAAGATTTTGCAGTGTATGCAAGATTCCTATCTGACTTAATACGTAAGAAACTCAACAAGGAAGGAAGTATTGCTTGACTAGTAGTGGAAAATGGACCAGAGCAGATAAGAGAAGTAAGCAAGAGAGAACTTCAAGGGTGTACTGATAATATAATATAAAGTTTAAGATCATAAGGACAGGACCCCAGGTCCAAATGAGATTGCACCCATGGCTACTCAAAGAAACTAGTAAGAAGGCAACAGGCATTAGCAGCCCTATTAAAAAAAAATTGTGTAGAAAAAGGAATCGTGCCACAGAACTGGTAAATAGCAATTGTCATTCCTATCTTCAAAAAGGGAGATGGAACTAATCCAGAGAACTTTACATCAATTAGCTTAATGCCAGTATTCGGAAAGATAAAAGAATTTTTGCTGAAAGATTAGATAACAAAACATCTAGAAACAGAGACACTGATTTTTCAAAAAACAGCATTCATTTCTAAAAGCAAGATCATCCTTAACTAACCTTACTGAATTCTTTAAAGAACTAAACAAAGAGTAGACGAGGGAAATTCCGGACTCTCCTGCCCGTATAAACCTGCACCAAGTCCTGTTCATACATCATTACTGTGCTCGCTGACCTACATTGATCCATGCCTCGATTTTAAAATTCTCATCTTCATGTTCAAATTCCACCATGGGCCTCACTCCTTCCTATTTCTGTAATCTTCTCCAGCCCTACAACCCTCCAAGAGTTATGTGCATCCAATCGATTCACCACATCATTGGTGGCCGTACCTTCAGCCGTCTAGGCCCCAAGCTCTGGAATTCCCTCCCTAAACCTCTCCGCCTCTCCACTTCTCTCTCCTCCTTAAAACCTACCTCTTCAACCAAATTTTTAGTCACCTGTCTAATATCCCCTTCTTTGACTCAGTATCAATCTTTGTCTGATTATTGTCCTGTGAAGCACCTTGGTATGTTTTACTACATTAAAGGTGCTATATAAATGCAAGTTGTTTTTGTTGTTGATGTGGTATACGTAAACACTCAGAAGGCCTTCAATAAGATGCCATTGAAGGGACTCATGACAAAAATCAATGCATATGAAGTCAGGTAGCAGAATGGATTGAAAGATGGCTACAATACAGCAAATCGAGGATAAAAGTTAAGGGAAGTGTTTTGTACTGCCAGAGAATGGTGTTCTGCAGGGATTCATGCTGGGACCATTCATCACCTAATATGTAAATAACTTGGACATAGAAATTGGAGATTTGGTGTTTAAAATTTGCTGATCCCAAATTGGTGGGGAGGGGGGGGTTCAAGTTCATAATATGAGAAAGTTGTGTGATGGATAGTCTGACAGGTTTGAAAATAAACGGGGGTAGGAAGTTAAGTTGAGGGTTTCAGAGGGTTTGGTGGCAGTGAGTGGTGAGCAGAGAAGAGGTTGATGGGGTAAGATTTCAGTGGGATAGGGAAATCGGGGCAGTTTTGATAAAGAGAATGGTGAGGGTACCCTTTCCTGGAAGCCATGGAATCATACTCTAGCAAGAAGTTAAGAGGGGAGAGGAGGAGGAAATGGAGATAACGCAGCAAAAAGCTCCAAATGCATTATATCGCTCTCTCTCATTTTTGGTCAGTAAAGGGATTTTCAGCCACACAAAGACAGTTATTTAAAACAGTCTGCACTGCAGCTATATCTTTTTAGTTGCAAGCATCTCCTTTAAAAGCAGCTGTGACTGGTTGTTGTAAGTCCACTTTCCTGCACTGTTAATAAAGAAAGCAGGATCAAAATTAAATTTCTTGTCTTTCAAATTCTGTTTATTTGCTTTCCCTCATCCATTTTAATCGGGCTTTAAACCATTTGATAAATTGCTAGCTATTGTAATTTCTATATAATAGTTCAAATCTAGAAATCCCCGAAGGTGGATCGCGACTGATGACCTGTTGCTAGCTGCCAGGTCTTTTAATACAAACTATTTATTCATTTTGCATTTTTTTTTGTTAGGCTTGTGTGATTATCTGCAGCAACAGGAATCTGTTAGGAATTTTATTCTTTACTCTCGTGTTTGGTGAGTGTAATGGTTGACACTTTTATTCACCTGACTGTTCTCAAATGTAACTTTTACCTACCAGTGAATTGACATTGGGACATTTGATATCTAAAATGTGTTTGTCTAGATTAAACATGCAGTGTTGTGCCTAATAGCTAATTATTTTTAACCAACTGTAGTTGTGTGGCTGGTGCAGGAACAGATGTAATTCAGCAATGTTGTACACTGCCATTGTAGGGATCGGGATTTAATCCTCCACTTTGCTAAATTGTGGTAGAGAGGAGTTGAACTAAAGCTCAGACCATCCTTACAGGGGATGAAGAGAAAACTGGAGGTGTTCTTCCCAGTCATTCATACATTTCCTAGTGACAATTAAAGACCTATGTACAGGAGATTGGGAGCAGGCTGCCCCTCCCAGCCTTTGTGCACATAGGTGGTGTGTAGCTCATGGGGAAAAAAGGAAGCAATGTACCCTCCAAAAAGAAAAGTTGCAGCATAAAAATATTAATTTGTGCTGAAGACCGGATAACTACCGTGTCTTGTTTTTTTTTAAATTCCTAGATCACTGTAATGTCTGTAAGCTTGTAATGTTGTAGCTCCACACTGTGGATGAGGACGTATTGTGTTACTGCAACCAAAGGTGAATAAATGAGTCAGCTGACCAGAAGCTTCCAGAACTTCTGAGATACTGTCTGCCATTATAGAAAGCTGTGTGTGCTGTGCTCTGTGAATATATCACAATCACAATTTGTTTTCATGATATAACAATGATGTCTAAGCCTCTGTTATTCTTTGCCATTTCCACCCTGAATACACAATGCAAAATTGGCACTAATACTGCCTTACAGGAAATGCAGAAGCCATTGTGGTGGTATAGGTGACACCCTTCTGAGTTTTGGATTTAGGCAAAATGTTTGGCTATTGTAGGATTGTGTTGCAGTTTACCTGCGCCATACCATGTGTTACCCTGGAACAGTTGAGCGCATTCTGCATTATGGGAAAAGTTGCCCAGAACTTTACTCTGAGTGCAAATAGAATAGGCCAGATTTTGCTGAAAAAATAACAGCATATGATCAACGCATGCTGTTGTTAATGCGCAAATCGGTCAGCAACTTGTAGCGAGGAAGAGATACCCTGTGAAAAGCGAATCTCCACAAGTTGCTCCACCGTTAGCTTCACGAAAACAGCATCTCGCTCTTAACCTCCCAGTGTAAGTACCCCTTTTAACGACCTGATAATTGTTAATGAATGCCAATCAACCTCGCCCAGAAAGTAAAACATTTAAGTGTGGAATTACATTCCTTCAGGTTGCGAATTGTTTTAGGAGTTTTTAAAAATGTCCAATTTAAAAAAAAAAATCATACTTTTCTTATTTCTCTCTCTCTCTCTCGCGCTCTCTCTCTCTCTCTCTCATTCCAATCTTTCTTTCCCCCTCTTTATTTCTCTTTCTGTACCTGATTTGACATTGAATTCACCCACTCTGATTTACCCTTCTTCTCGGTCCTTCCTGTCTATTTGCCAATCCTTTAACCTGATTGGTTAAGGAGATAGACTGTCCCATTGTTCACAAAGGTCCCAAATGCCCTGTTACTTTTGCTGCACCATTATCAGCTTGCACTTCCAGCAACTTTGTGCGCAAAATATTTTCAAACCTAGACTTGTTTTTGCACGTTTAACGGAGAACACCATGAAATGACCCACTTTAGCAAAATCTGAAAAAAAATTCTGATTACGCACTTAAGTTCCTCCCATGAGAAGCTTCAATAGTTTTCTGGCTGTTTCAAAGGGTCTTCTTTTCATTGATTTTGCATTTCCTTCTCGTAATGTTATTGGACATTTTAGTCATTAGATAATGGATTTCTTTATTCCAAATACGTTGTACCAAGTTCCACTGTTTTAATTTTTCATTGCCTTTAAAGAAACATGGAAACTGGAATAATGTAATTTTACAGAACAGATCTTCTACAACTCTGGGGTGACCTTCCAACAAATAACACATTAATATTGTACATCTATATTCCATAAAGAATGGTTGCAACATACAGATAATAGTATTGAATTCTCCAAGTCTAGGAATTCTGCTGTTTGGCGAGAATACAGTCTGTTGGGTAATATAGTTATACTCTGGTGGAAATGAGGGAAAGAGCCACACTTTAAGGTGGTTTGTGACCGTTGTATGGAATTTTGGGGTATAAACGTTTGATCTAATTTTCCAAGTGCTCTAACGCAATCAAAGTTCAAATCTTTGAAGCACAATCCGTCAGAGTTAGTGGTGCTGGTACTAGTTTGAGGCCAGTTTTAGTTGTTTCAGGATAGAGGTGGGAATATAATATCTGAGGCTCTGGTGTCATTTGTACATTCTGGAAATAGATTTTACCACATAGTGCTATGAAATCTTTAAAATCCACCTGAACTGACAATAGTTTTCTGTACCAATGTAGGCTGCCCCAGGCTTTAACATCAGCTCCAAATGGATGTTCAGGGTGCCATTGATAGAAACTTAGGAGTGGGTTGTCTGCTGCCTTGGTTAGTGCATGATGTGTGGGAGGGAGATTGGGGAGATAAGTTTCTAAAGGCAACATTTCATCCAGAAGCAGTAGTTGCGCAAGTGGTTTGTAATAATACTTGCATTTATATCATGCCATATTGTGTTGAAACATTATCGTAAATGTTATGTAGTCAAACAGGAAATCTATTCTGAGCCACCAATGTACCACACACAGTAATGCAATGCATGATCAAATAATCTATTTTTGATGGTAATTGGTTGAGGGAGGAATGTTGGCCAGCAAGGTCTTTGGTTTAATGTCTTATTCAAAGGAAGTCACACTTGACGATAAGTATTTCCTCAATATTTGACTGGCGTGCCAGGCTAAATTATAAACAACAACAACAACAACTTGTATTTATATAGCGCTGTTAACATAGTGAAACGTCCCAAGTGCTTCACAGATGTATTATGTGATAAGAATTTGATACTGAGCCGCATAAGTAAAAAATTCGTGCAGGTGACCAAAAGCTTGATCAAAGAGGTAAGGAGCGTCTTGAAGGAGGAAAGAGAGGTAGAGAGGCGGATAAGTTTAGGCAGGGAGTTCCAGAGCTTGGGGCCTAGGCAACAGAAGGCACGGCCACCAATGACTGAGCGATTACAATCAGGGATGCTCAGGAGGGCAGAATTAGAGGAACGCAGACATCTCTGGGAGTTGTGGGTCTGGAGAAGATTAGAGATATAGAGGGGCAAGGCCATGGAGGGATTTGAAAATAAGGATGAGAATTTTGAAATTGAGGTGTTGCTTAACCGGAAGCCAATGTAGGTCAGCGCGCACAGGAGTGATGGGCGAGCAGGACTTGGTGCGAGTTAGGACAGTGGCAACTGAGTTTTGGATCTCACCAAGTTTACGTAGAGTAGAATGTGGGAGGCCAGCCAGGAGTGTGTTGGAATAGTCAAATCGAGAGGTAACAAAGGCATGGATGAGGGCTTCAGCAGCAGATGAGCTGAGGCAAGGGCAGAGACGGGTGATGTTATGGAGGTGGAAATAGGCAGTCTTAGATATGTTGCAGATATGTGCTCGAAAGTTCATTTCAGGGTCAGATATGCCACCAAGGTTGTGAACAGTCTGGTTTAGCCTCAAACAGGAGTTGAAGAAAGGGATGGAGTCAGTGTCTAGGGAACGGAGCTTGTGTCGGGAACTGGAAACAATGGCTTCGGTCTTCCCAATATTCAATGGGAGAAAATTTCTGCTCCTCCAGAACTGGCTGTCAGGCAAGCAGTCTGACAATTTAGAGACCGTGGACTCAAACTCAAACATTGGCAGGAGGCTTGAACCCAGGACCACTGACTTGGAGACAAGAGTAATGCCAGCTGGGGTTTAAAGGGTATATTGTGAGCACGAGGCATAGAACAGAGCATTCTGTTTTTAAATTGAGCCCAATGAACTATTCAACTGAAATTTAGAGTGTCGAGGTGAAGAGAGCAAAGTCTCTACCTCTCTCGAGTTTTGAGACTTGTCTCCAGTAAACTTTTGTGCCTTTTTAAAAAAAAAAAATGCTAATGCAATGCATGGAGGTTTTGGCATTTTAAAAACAAAAGTCTGTCGAGGGTAAACTAAGAGTAGAACAATATAATCATTTTGTAACTAGCAACTTATGGCGAATTGCTAATTTGATTCAGTGTGTTTCTCCGAGCTTCTCGAGGCAGCAGTTGAGTACTGCAGAAGGTTGACCCGAGCATGTTTTTGTTGGAATTTGAACATTTTGTAGGACTTCAAAATGCTGTGCTTTCACCTGAGGAACCTGGGTTTGAGTCTAATGCAAACTAATTGGATTCATATATTGTTCTTTGTACAGCAGGAGAGTTGCACACAAGCAAACCTACAATCGAGGATCACCATTTCTCTATTGCAATTGTTGTCTATCATTTTGGAGCCCATTGGAAGCCCAACAGGATTAAGATTAGGATTGTGTTTTACTCTGTTCCCAATAGCAGCTCTTGGGATCCACAACATTCCAATCCTGGGTGTCATCAGAAGCTTAGGAAGCACGGCAGCCAATTTGAGCACAGCAAGGTCCCACAAAAAGCAGTGTTACAATGACCAGATAGTCTCATTGAGTGATGATGGATAAATATTGGCTAGGGCACCAGGGATAGCTGCCCTGCTCCTCTTTGAAATAGTGCCATGGGATCTTTTTTGTCCACCTGAGAGGTTAGACGGAGCCTCGGATTAGCATTTCATCCGAAAGATGGAACCTCCGACAGTGCAGCAGTCCTGCTGTACTACATTGGAATTGTGGACATCCTGCATATTTCTCTAGTAAAAACGATCATGATCAGGGTTCATTGTCATACCTGGGCTACACTAAATCTGTGAGGCAGAGAGTACATGAAATGGCTGAATGCTGTACTAGTATAAATGCTGGAACATCGCATCAATGTCTAAATTATGCCATTGAGACCTAATTTGAATATCAGTAGCTGAAGACGGTTGGGTACTTTTGGCATCAGTAGACAACTTGACCAGAAAACTGGAAGGGTGCTAAATGGGTAGGAACATAGAAAATAAGTGCAGGAGTAGGCTATTCGGCCCTTCGAGCCTGCACCACCATTCAATATGATCATGGCTGATCATTCACCTCAGTACCCCTTTCCTGCTTTCTCTCCATACGAGCCATATCTAACTCTCTCTTGAATATATCCAATGAACTGGCATCAACAACTCTGCGGTAGGGAATTCCACAGGTTAACAACTCTCTGGGTGAAGAAGTTTCTCCTCATCTCGGTCCTAAATGGCCTACCCCTTATCCTAAGACTATGTCCCCTGGTTCTGGACTTCCCCAACATCAGGAACATTCTTCCTGCATCTAACCTGTCCAGTCCCGTCAGAATTTTATATGTTTCTATGCGATCCCCTCTCATTCTTCTAAACTCCAGTGACTACAGGCCCAGTCAATCCAGTTTCTCCTCATATGTCAGTCCTGCCATCCCGGGAATCAGTCTGGTGAGCCTTCGCTGCACTCCCTCAAGAGCAAAAACGTCCTTCCTCAGATTAGGAGACCAAAACTGAACACAATATTCCAGGTGAGGCCTCACCAAGGCCCTGTACAACTGCAGTAAGACCTTCTTGCTCCTATACTCAAATCCCCTTGCTATGAAGACCAACATACCATTTGCCGCCTTCATCGTCTGCTGTACCTGCATGCCAATTTTCAATGACTGATGTACCATGACAACCAGGTCTCGTTGCATCTCCCCTTTTCCTAATCTGCTGCCATTCAGATAATATTCTGTCTTCGTGTTTTTGCCACCAAAGTGGATAACCTCACATTTATCCACATTATACTGCATCTGCCATGCGTTTGCCCACTCACCTAACCTGTCCAAGTCACCCTGCAGCCTCTTAGCGTCCTCCTCACAGCTCTCACCGCCACCCAGCTTAGTGTCAACTGCAAACTTGGAGATATTACACTCAATTCCTTCATCTAAATCATTAATGTATTTTGTAAAGACCTGGAGTCCCAGCACTGAGCCCTGCAGCACCCCACTAGTTACTGCCTGCCATTCTGAAAAGGACCCGTTTATCCCGACTCTCTGCTTCCTGTCTGCCAACCAGTTCTCTATCCACGCCAATACATTACCCCCAATAACATGTGCTTTAATTTTGCACACCAATCTCTTGTGTGGGACCTTGTCAAAAGCCTTTTGAAAGTCCAAATACACCACATCCACTGGTTCTCCCTTGTCCTCTCTACCAGTTACATCCTCAAAAAAAAATTCTAGAAGATTTGTCAAGCATGATTTCCCTTTCATAAATCTATGCTGACTTGGACCAATCCTGTCATTGCTTTCCAAATGCGCTGCTATTTCATCTTTAATAATTGATTCCAACATTTTCCCCACTACTGATATCAGGCTAACCGGTCTATAATTACCCGTTTTCTCTCTCCCTCCTTTTTTTAAAAGTGGTTTTATATTAGCTACCCGTCGTAATGCCAACTGAGACTGGTTGGACTGAATGGCCTGTTTTCATCCTGCAACCTGTCGTAATGGATCTCTGCCAGTTCTTCCCAATAGTTAGGCCCGATTTAGGCCTGTTAATTAGGCATAATTGATCGTAAAATCTACCATTTGGTTTGTTTATGGTCAGTTTCATTAACCAAGAATGAATGAAGGCAGAGCTGAATGTAATGTGTTTGTAGATTTTCAGTTTCTATAGCAAAAGTGCAGGTGGAATAGGAAGATACAGTAACAGGTAATATATAACTTGTCTTTCTGACTTTGCCCAATATAAATGTAAGTTGTTGATGTTTGACTCCAGTTAAAGTCAACAAAGCTGTGGTAATGGAACCCTGATATGTTACTTTGCATTTCTGTATGGACTGGTCTAGACCAGATCCTGACAGGTAATATTGCTGATCTCAGTTAGTCAGGCCTCGAGCTACATTTACCAGCAGAAGCATCAATACCTCCTGTAACATGACTGGAAATTCACAGTAGGGAAACAAAGACTCCAGTTCCAGATGAGCTCTCCATCCAAGCCGACTGCCTACTATAGGGCAGCCAGGTAATCATGCCCCAGAAGGGTAGGGAAGCATTCATCAGGGAACTCCACAGCGAACACCCAGGCATCGTGCTTATGAAGGCCGTAGCCCGGTCACATGTATGGTGGCCGGGAATTGATGCAGACCTGGAACACTGTTCGCAGGTGCACGGCGTGTGCCCAGCTAGGTAATGCCCCCAGGGAGGCCCCGCTCAGCCCGTGGCCCTGGCCCACCAAGCCATGGTCACGTATTCACATAGACTGCGCGGGCCCGTTCATGGGAAAAATGTTCCTCATTGTGGTTGATGCGTACTGAAATGGATCGAGTGCATCATATTGAATTCGTGCACGACATCCACCACAGTGGAGAATCTGCCTGCGGTCTTTGCGACCCACGGCTTGTCAGACATCCTAGTTAGCGACTACAGTCCGTGTTTCACTAGCTATAAATTCCGGGAGTTCATGTCGGGTAATGGCATCAAACATGTCAGGACAGCGTCATTCAAGCCGGCTTCCAATGGCCAGGCGGAACGTGCGGTCCAAATCATAAAGCAAGGCATGCTCCGGATTCAAGGACCCTCCCTTCAATACCGTCTATCGCGCCTCCTGCTGGCCTACAGGTCCCGACCGCACTCGCTCACAGGAGTCCCTCCAGCAGAACTACTCATGAAACGTACACTAAAAACTCGACTGTCCCTCATTCATCCAGTCCTGTCAGACATTGTTGAGGGCAAGCGCCAGTCCCAAAATGAGTACCACGACTGTAACTCAAAGGGGAGATGGATAAAAATCGATGACCCTGTATTTGCTCTTAATCACGCTGTGGGGCCCAAGTGGCTCGAGGGTACTGTAATTGGTAAAGAGGGGAATAGGGTCATAGTGGTCAGACTCAACAATGGGCAGATATGCCGCAAGCATCTGGACCAAGTAAAAAAAAAAAAGGTTCAGCATGGACACTGAGGAACCTGAGGAAAATCATGAGATGCTGCCCACACCACCGCCAGTGAACGAGCAACAAGAACTGTCAGCAGCATGCACAGTCCCTGTGGTCAGCCCGGATGAGCCTGAATCACCACAAGCGACAAAGACGCATGCCAAGGCTCAACAACCAGAGCCCCAACTGCGGCGCTCCACGAGAGAGCGACGACCGCCTGAAAGACTATCTTTGACCCAAAGATGTTGGGGGGAGGTGATGTCATGTTTGTAACCTTCATGTAACTGTAACAACATTGTACACTGAATACACCTGAGTAATGCACACCTTGACCACAGGGGGTGAACTTGTGGGAGACACTCCTCACCTGGTCATCCAGGTATATAAAGGGAGGTCCCACGCAGGGTCATCACTCCTTGGTCCTGTGAATAAAGGTTCAGGTCACAGAGTGACCTTGTCTCCGGTATGTGCCTCGTGTTGATTTGCTGTAGTGTGTAAGGACACAACAGTGGTCATAGGGGATTCAGTAGTTAGGGGTATAGATAGGCATTTCTGTAATCGCAAATGTGATTCTCGAAAGGTATGTTGCCACCCTGGTGCCAGGGTAAAGGATATCACTGAGCTGGTGCAGGATATTCTGCACGGAGAAGGGGAACAGCCAGAAATTGTGGTCCATGTTGGAACCAATGACCGAGGTAGAAAAGTCCTTCAGCACAGTTTCAGGAACTGGGAAAAAGATTAAAAAGCAGGATCTCAAAGGTAGTAATCTCACGATTACTCCCAGTGCCATGTGCTAGTGAGTATAGAAGCAGGATGATAGCGCAGGTAAGTGCATGGCTGGAGAAGTGTTGCAGGAGGGAGGGTTTCAGATTCTTGGGGCATTGGGACAAGATGGACAGGTTGCACCTGAATAATGTGGAACGGTTAACTTGTACTGTTGGGAAGGGCTTTAACTAGTACTGTTGGGAAGGGCTTAAACTAGTACTGTTGGGAAGGGCTTAAACTAGTACTGTTGGGAAGGGCTTTAACTAGTACTGTTGGGAAGGGCTTTAACTAGTACTGTTGGGAAGGGCTTTAACTAATTTAGTATGAGGCGGGGAGCCAGAAAATAGCAGAGGTGGCTTATGACAAATGTCAGGAGCAAGATTCAGTTAATAACCAGGAAGATTATGGAAAGTACAGGAGAGAATAGAAAAAGTTAATATGGGAGGCAAAGAGAGGTTACATGAAAAGATTAGCAGGCAACATTAAATTGAACCCTAAAACATTTTATGAATGTATAAAGTGTAAGCGGTTTGCTAGGAAAAAGTTGGGCCTATTAAGATCCCAAAGGGAAATTTTCATGTAAAGGCAGAGGTCGTGGTAAAGGCAGAGGTTGTGGCAAAAAGAATTAAATGAGTACTTTGCATCTGCCTTCACAAAGGATGCAGCTGATTTGAAGGTTACACTAAAAGAAGGGTGGTAGTTATGGACATGATAATAGATAGAGAACACACACTAAACAGATTGGCATTACTGAAAGTTGATAAATCACCTAGTCAAGATGGAATGCATCCTAGATTGCTTAAAGAAACAAAGATAGAAATAGCAGAAGCATTAGTTACGATCTGTCATAAGAACATCATAGGAGCAGGAGTAGACCATACGGCCCCTCGAGACTGGTCCGCCATTTAATACAATCATGGCTGATCCCATCAGCGACTCAGCTCCACTTCCCTGCCCGCTCCCTATAACCCTTTATTCCATTGTTGGTGAATCCTCATTGGATACAGGAGTAGCACCAGAGGACTGGAGGGTTGCTTATGTTATACCACTATTTAAGAAAGGGGAGAGGGATAAACCAGGAAATTACAGGCCAGTCTGCCTAACATCGGTGGTGGGGAACTTAGTGGAAACCATTATCAGGGACAAAATAAACTTTCATTTTTAAAAGGCATGGGTTAATCAAGGAGAGCCGGCATGGATTTGTTAAAGGTAAATCGTGTCTGACTAATTTGATTGAATACTTTGAAGAGGTAACTGAAGGAAGGAGCGTGCGGCAAACCAGACTAGCCCCCATCATCAAGCCAACCATCCCTAAGGAGCAAGCAGGGCTTCCGGAGTGGCCATAACTGCTGTGACCAAGTGGTAGCTTGGCCTGGATACCTGACTTGGATATTGGCATCCGATTTGCTTTGCTACTACTATATGAAAGAAGACAACGACTCGAGGTCATAGATTCAAAATCATCTAGAAATAGTGGATGCATTGGTGATCATTTTCCAACAGTCTATCGACTCTGGATCAGTTCCCATGGACTGGAGGGTAGCTAATGTAACAACACTTTTTTAAAAAGAAGGAAGAGAGAAAACGGGTAATTATAGATCGGTTAGCTTGATATCAGTAGTGGGGAAAATGTTGGAATCGATCATGAAGGACGAAATAGCAGCGCGTTTGGCAAGCGGTGACAGGATCGGATCAAGTTAGCATGGATTTATGAAAGGGAAATTATGCTTGACGAATCTTCTGGAATTTTTTGAGGATGTAACTAGCAGAGTGGACAAGGGAGAACCAGTGGATGTGGTGTATTTGGACTTTCAGAAGGCTTTTGACAAGGTACCGCACAAGAGATTGGTGTGCAAATTCAAAGCACATGGTATTGGGGGTAATGTACTGACGTGGATAGAGAACTGGTTGGCAGACAGGAAGCAGAGAGTCAGGATAAACGGGTCCTTTTCGGAATGGCAGGCAGTGACTTGTGGAGTGTCGCAGGGCTCAGTGCTGGGACCCCAGCTATTTATAACATACACTCTATACCTTCATCCAAATCGTTAATGTAATATCTCCAAGTTTGCAGATGACACTAAGCTGGGTGGCGGTGTGAGCTGTGAGGAGGATGCCAAGAGGCTGCAGGGTGACTTGGACAGGTTAGGACAGTGGGCAAGTGCATGGCAGATGCAATATAATGTGGATAAATGTGAGGTTATCCATTTTGGGGGCAAAAACACGAAGGCAGAATATTATCTGAATGGCAGCAGACTAGGAAAAGGGGAGGTGCAACGAGACCTGGGTATCATGATTCATCGGTCACTGAAAGTGGGCATGCAGGTACAGCAGGCGGTGAAGAAGGCAAATGGTATGTTGGCCTTCATAGCTAGGGGATTTGAATATAGAAGCAGGGAGGTCTTACTGCCGTTGTACAGGGCCTTAGTGAGGCCTCACCTGGAATATTGTGTTCAGTTTTGGTCTCCTAGCCTGAGGAAGGATGTTCTTGCTATTGAGGGAGTGCAGCGAAGGTTCACCAAACTGATTCCAGGGATGGCTGGACTGACATATGAGGAGAGACTGGATCAACTGGGCCTTTATTCACTGGAGTTTAGAAGGATGAGAGGGGATCTCATAGAAACATACAAGATTCTGACGGGACTGGACAGGTTAGATGCGGGAAGAATGTTCACGATGTTGGGGAAGTCCAGAACCAGGGGACATAGTCTTAGGATAAGGGGTAGGCCATTTAGGACTGAGATGAGGAGAAACCTCTTCACTTAGAGAGTTGTTAACCTGTGGAATTCCCTGCCGCAGAGAGTTGTTGAGGCCAGTTCACTGGATGTATTCAAGAGGGAGTTAGATATGGCTCTTACAGTTAAGGGGGTCAAGGGGGAAAGCAGGAAAGGGATACTGAGGTGAATGATCAGCCATGATCTTATTGAATGGCGGTGCAGGCTCGAAGGGCCGAATAGCCTACTCCACCTATTTTTCTATTTTTCTGTTTCTATATTGGAAAAAGATCTAGAGGGGAGATGAGATTTTTATTTTCCAGAGTTGTCAGGATCTGAAAAGGTGGTGGAAGCTAATTCCATAAATAATTTTGAAAGGGAGTTCGACAGGTACTTGAGGATGAGGAACTGACAGGGTTCGTGGGGATGTGGGTCAAAGCACGACTGCTCTTTGAAAGGGCATGGCATGACTGGTCAAATGGCTTCCTTCTGTGCTGTAAGTTTCTATGGTTCTATGAAGCAAATAATCACATTTATCTACCCTTCAACACATTTTCCTTCGTCTACCTATCCTATTTAATCTTAAATGTTTACAATTTCTGCCTCATACATTAACACAAAAAAATTCCACAACCTCTCAACTCTCGAGTTTTTTTTATGTCCTATTTTCTAAATCTCTTGCATTTCATGTTGCATCTATGGCCCCTCGATCTTGACCCACCAATTAATGGACATGGTCTGCATCTATCTACCTTGTCCAAACCTTTCATAATTTTAAGCACCTCTAGACTTTTATATTCTATACCTTGTGATACAACCTAGAATTCTGTTGGCTTTTTTTTTTTAAAAACACTTTTATCAACCTAAGGTGCTGCCTTTAAACAGTTAGTTCCTCAAGCACCTCTTCTGCAGCATTGAGCCTACTTCTATTCAGTGTATAATTACTGCAGTTATTCTTTTAATCAAAATGCATCACCTCACTGTTATAGACATTGAATTCCATCTGCCTATCTTAGTCGTCCATATTCCCATTTATCAATATCACTTTGCTGTTTTCTTTGATTTTCTAAGGAATTAACTATACCTTCTATTTTGGTATCATCTGCAAATTTCAACACCAATCCCTCCAGGCCTATATCCAAATCATTGATATGCACACTGAACAGAAGTGGCCCCAGTAGGACACTGCTATCAAGTTCAGACCACTCTTCAACTTCTACTTTTTGTTTCCTCCCTTGTCCAGTTTTAGGGCACGGGAGCATAGTGGTTATTTTGCTGGACTAGTAATCCAGTGACATGAGTTCAAATCCCAGCACAGCAGCTGGGGAATTTAAATTCAGTTAATTAAATAAATCTGGAATTAAAAAGCTAGTGCCAGTAATGATGACTGTGTAACTACCAGATTGTTGTAAAAACCCATCTGGTTCACTAATGTCCTTTAGGGAAAGAAATCTGCCGTCCTTAGCTGGTCTGGCCTATATGTGACTCCAGACCCATAACCGTGTGGTTGACTCTTAACTGCCCTTTGAAATGGCCCAGCAAACCACTCCGTTGTAAGGTGGCTCACCATCCCCTTCTCGAGGGCAATTAGGGATGAGAAATAAATACTGGCCTTGGTGGTGACGCCCACATCCTGTGAATGAATAAATAAAAACATTTTTTAAAATCCCCTAATTCTAATTCTATATCCCTTAACCTTCTTTAGTAATTTCCAATGAGATACCTTGGGCAAAGGCTTTCCTGAAGTCCACGAACAATATATCCGCTTCATTTCCACCGTCTATGTTACTTCTACAAAGAATTCTATGAACTTTGTCGAGCACGATTGCCCCTTTTGAAATTTGTGCTGGAAGCTGCTAACAATTTCTCTCTATCTAATTGTACGGTAATTTTGTCCTTAATCAGAGACTCTCAAAATTTCAATCCTTCAGATGTTAAGCTTATAATTACCTGAATTTCTGAAAGACTGGGAAGGAAAGCAAAATGAAAGAAAAAGAATCATGTGCCTATACAAAATAGTTGCTGCACCCTATATTTATAAAGTAGGACCCAGTCAAGAAGTAAAGTTGATGAAATGTGCCAATATATAATTATTAACGTAAAGAGGAATAACTGTTTAGTTTGGCTATTGCTATTCCAACTTGCAATCTCTCATTTTAGACATGAGCCTGGGCCAGTCATTCTTCCCACTGACATCATCTGAAGCAAATAATAACTTTTATTTATATAGCGCCTTTAACATAGTAAATCCGTCTCAAGGCGCTTCACAAGTGTTACAAAACAAAACACATATAAATTTGATACCGAGCCACAAAAGAAGAAATTAAGGCAGATGTCCAAAAGCTTGTTTAAAGAGGTAGGTTTTAAGGAGCGTCTTAAAGGAGGAAAGAGAGGTGGAGAGGTTTAGGGAGGGAGCTTAGGACTCAAAAGCTGAAGGCACTGCCACCGATGGTTGAGCAGTTATAATGAGGGATGTTCAAGAGGCCAGACTTTGAGGAGCGCAGACATCTTGAGGTTGTGAGGCTGAAAAAGGTTACAGAGATAAGAGAGGGGCAAGGCCATGGAGTGATTTGTAAACCACGATGACAAATTTGAAATCGAGGCATTGTTTAACCCGGAGCCCATGTAGGTCAGAAAGCACGGGTGATGGGTGATCTTGACTTGGTGTGAGTTAATACACAGGCTGCTGAGTTTTGGATGACCTCAAGTTTACTTAATATAGAATGTGGGAGGCCGCCAGGAGTGAGTTAGAGTAGTCAAATCTAAAGGTAACAAAGGCATGAATGAGGGTTTCAGCAGCAGAAGAGCTGGGGCGGAGGCGGGCAATGTTACGGAGGTGGAAAAAGGCGGTTTTAGTTATGCCGCGGATATGTGGCTGGAAACTCATTTCAGGGTCAAATATGACGCCTAGGTTGCAAACAGTCTTGTTCTCCCTCAAATTAATGCTAGGGAGAGGGATGGAGTCGGTGGTTAGGGAACACAGTTTGTGGCAGGAACCAAAAATAATGGCTTCAGTCGTCCCAATATTTAATTTGAGAAAATTTCTGCTCATCCGGTACTGGTTGTCGGACAAGCAATCTGACAATTTAGATACCAAGCAGGAGTTGAGAGAAGTGGTGGAGAGGTAGCGCTGGGTGTCGTCAGCGTACATGTGGAAACTGACTCCGTGTTTTTGGATGATATCACCAAGGGGCAGCATATAGATGAGAAATAAGAGGGGGTCAAGGACAGATCCTTGGGGGACATGAGGTAACGATGCAGGAGTGGGAAGAGAAGCCGGAGATTTTGTGGCTACGATTAGATAGATAAGAATGGAACCAGGCAAGTGCATTCCCACCCAGCTGAACGATGATGGAGAGGCATTGGAGCAGTATGGAGTGGTCAACAGTGTCAAAGGCTGCAGTAAGGTCCAGAAGGACGAGGAGAGATATTTACCCTGGTCACATTCACAAAGGATGTCATTTGTGACTTTGAGAGCAGTTTCGGTACTGTGGCAAGGGCAGAAACCAGATTGAAGGAATTCAAACATGAAAAGATGGTCACGGATTTGGGAGGTGACAACATGTTCAAGTACTTTGGACAGGAAAGGGAGGTTGGAGATGGGGCGATAGCTAGCAAGCAAAGTGGTTTTTGAGAAGAGGGGTGATGACAGCAGATTTGAAGGTGAGGGGACCAGTACCTGAGGAGAGAGAACCGTTAACAATGTCGGCTAACATGGGAGCCAGAAAAGGACGTTGGGTGGTCAGTTTAGTGGGAATAGGGTCAAGAGAGCAGGAAGTGGGTCTCATGGACAAGATGAGTTAGGAGAGATCAAGAGGGGAAATCAAAGAGAATCTAGAGAAAGATGTGAGTTTAGGGCTAGGGCAGGTGTGAGCCTCAGATGAAGTTTGGCCCTGTGGGCTCGGGGAAGGAAGGGAACTCACAGAGGCAGCTGATCAGATGGTCTCAATCTTTGAGACAAAGAAGTCCATGAGCTCCTCGGACTTGTTGTTGGAGGTGAGTGTGGTGAAGACAGGGGAGAGGGGTTTAAGGAGATGGATGGCAGTAGAGAATCGTAGCTGAGGTTATTTTTGCAATCCAGAATGATCCTGGAATAGTGAGCAGTTTTTGTAAACAAGAGTAGGAACCGATGATGTTTTATGTGTTCGAGCCAGATCTGGCGGTGAATGGCGAAACCAGTTGTCCGCCACATCCGTTCAAGTCTGCCTCTTTTGACTTGAGGGAGCGAAGATGAGTGCTGTACCAGGGAGAATGGCCAGCGTGGGAGAGAGTAATCTTTTAAATAGGGACTCGGGCATCAAAGGTGGTGGTGAGGGTGTGGCTGAGCAGATCGATGGCTGCAGAAATGTCATTGTTAAAAGAGGGCCAAAGGTTGGCAGTTTTGAGTTTATAAGTGTAGCTGTAAGAGAGTTTGGAGAGAGTACTTTCCAGGGGCGGATGTAGAAGGAAGTAGGTTTGGATTGGGGGAGGGGGTTGTGGGTCTAGAGCAATACAAGGAAATGGCCAGAGATAGCCTTATCTTTAATTGACATGGTTGGAATAGCAAGGCCACCAGAGATTTCAAGGTCGAGGGGGTGGCCGTAAATATGGGTTGACAAATTTACATAGAGGGAGAGATTAAAGGAGGACAGGAGGGTAGTGAACTCAGAGGAGAGAGAGAGCATGATGAATTGAGATGGAGATTGCAATCACCGAGGATGAGAATTTATTTATATAGGAAGCATTTCCCATTGACAATGGGTTCGGGAGTTATGCTTTTTTTAAAAAAAGTGAATTTTCACAGGTTTAAAAAGCCACAGGTTACAACACCAAGACAGAAGGGAGTTTTGAGGTGTTAATAAGGCAGAAGATGTCTCCATATTAAGTGGGAAGGCTAAACAATTGGTTATCTTGTTTCAGATGGCCAACAAACACTCAAACCCGTTGTAATGAGGACAATTCTTTTCATGTGGTCACAGCATGCAATGTCGACTGCGAATACACTCGGGACAGGGCTAGTCACTTTTATTGATTGGCCTACTGGCAAATCCATGAATGGGGAAGGTATCAGCTAACACACCCCTCTGCTTCCTGGGGTCAAAAGAAAGGAAAATGCATAATAAAAGCAGAAATTGGTGGAAATAGTCAGCAGGTCAGACAGCATCTGTGCGGAGAGAAACACAGTTAACGTTTCGGGTCACTGACCTTATGTCAGAACTGGCAAAAGTTAGAGATGTAACAGGTTTTAAGCAAGGACAGAGGCAGGGAAAAGAGGATGGGGAGGAAAGGTCTGTGGCAGGGTGGAAGGCAGCATTGATTAAATGACAAATGGAATGATGGTGCAAGGCAAAAGGGAGTTATAATGGGTCAAGTAAAGCAGCAAAAGATGGCTCTAGAAGAGCAGTAAATGGCAACAGCAGAATCATTAGCAGCACCTGCTGTTTAGAAAAAATGGGAGCTGTGGTTATAATCTGAAATTGATGAACTCACTGAGTCCCGAAGGCTATAAAGTGCCTAATCAAAAGATCAGATGCTGTTTCTCAAGCTTACGTTGAGCTTCGTCAGAACAGTGTGGTTTGGAGTCTGGACAGGAGCATCAGCTGGCCCCTGGTACAGCAGAGGAGCGGGAAGGCCGTGGCGGACTTGTGACGAGTGATTGGGGCAGAGGAGTGATGAGGGATCGTGGCTGAGATTTGGTGGGTGATCGTGATGGAGGTTCAGCGAATGTTTGGTGCGATGGGAGATCGTGGCGGAGGTGCGGTGAATGAGGGTATGGGCCCCAGAAGAGCCGAGGGCGCAGGGGCAGCACGGGCCTGCCCACACTGCGATATGTGTGTGCACTCGGTCTGTGCAGCAGAGCAGGTCTCCAGTCGTCCTGGTTAACCCTTGCCACTGGATAAAGGCCTAGCTTTGTCAAGCCCATAGAAACATAGAAAATAGGTGCAGGAGTAGGCCATTCGGCCCTTCTAGCCTGCACCGCCATTCAATGAGTTCATGGCTGAACATTCAACTTCAGTACCCCATTCCTGCTTTCTCACCATACCCCTTGATCCCCCTAATAGTAAGGACTTCATCTAACTCCTTTTTGAATATATTTAGTGAATTGGCCTCAACAACTTTCTGTGGTAGAGAATTCCACAGGTTCACCACTCTCTGGGTGAAGAAGTTCCTCCGCATCTCGGTCCTAAATGGCTTACCCCTTATCCTTAGACTGTGACCTCTGGTTCTGGACTTCCCCAACATTGGGAACATTCTTCCTGCATCTAACCTGTCTAACCCCGTCAGAATTTTAAATGTTTCTATGAGGTCCCCTCTCATTCTTCTGAACTCCAGTGAATACAAGCCCAGTTGATCCAGTCTTTCTTGATAGATCAGTCCCGCCATCCCGGGAATCAGTCTGGTGAACCTTCGCTGCACTCCCTCAATAGCAAGAATGTCCTTCCTCAGGTTAGGAGACCAAAACTGTACACAATGCTCCAGGTGTGGCCTCACCAATGCCCTGTACAACTGTAGCAACACCTCCCCGCCCCTGTACTCAAATCCCCTTGCTATGAAGGCCAACATGCCATTTGCTTTCTTAACCGCCTGCTGCACCTGCATGCCAACCTTCAATGACTGATGTACCACGACACCCAGGTCTCTTTGCACCTCCCCTTTTCCTAATCTGTCACCATTCAGATAATTGTCTGTCTCTCTGTTTTTACCACCAAAGTGGATAACCTCACATTTATCCACATTATACTTCATCTGCCATGCATTTGCCCACTCACCTAACCTATCCAAGTCGCTCTGCAGCCTCACAGCATCCTCCTCGCAGCTCACACTGCCACCCAACTTAGTGTCATCCGCAAATTTGGAGATACTACATTTAATCCCCTCATCTAAATCATTAATGTACAGTGTAAACAGCTGGGGCCCCAGCACAGAACCTTGCGGTACCCCACTAGTCACTGCCTGCCATTCTGAAAAGTACCCATTTACTCCTACTCTTTGCTTCCTGTCTGACAACCAGTTCTCAATCCATGTCAGCACACTACCCCCAATCCCATGTGCTCTAACTTTGCACATCAATCTCTTGTGTGGGACCTTGTCATACGCCTTCTGAAAGTCCAAATATACCACATCAACTGGTTCTCCCTTGTCCACTCTACTGGAAACATCCTCAAAAAATTCCAGAAGATTTGTCAAGCATGATTTCCCTTTCACAAATCCATGCTGACTTGGACCTATCATGTCACCTCTTTCCAAATGCTATGACATCCTGGTGTGCAATGGTCACCACACGTTAAAAAAATCCACACACAGGCATCTTCCACCCCCTCAATTGGAGTTCAGGACTGGAACAGCGGGTCCTTCATTCAAACACCTGTGAACTCATGTGGAAGCAAGTCATCCTCGTTCGAGGGACCACCTATGATGATGATGGTAGAGGCTGAGGTCAGAGTGAGGATGGGATGGGGAATTAAAATGGTAGGCAACTGGAAGCTCGGTCATGCTTGCGGACTGAACGGAGGTGTTGAGCAAAGCGATCACCCAATCTTTGTTGGTTCTCCCAAATGTAAAGGAAACTGCAATGTGAGCAGCGAATGCAGTATACTAAATTGAAAGAGGTACAAGTAAATCACTGTTTCATCTGAAAAGAGTGTTTGGGTCCTTGTTGGTCAGAAGGGAGGAGGTGAAAGGGCAGGTATTGCATCTCCTGGACTTGCACGGGAAGATGACATGGAAAGGGGAGTGGGTGTTAGGGGTGATTGAAGAATGGACCAGGATGTCGCGGAGGAAACTATCCCTTTGGAATGCTGAAAGGGGAGGGGAAGATGTTTTGATGGTGGCATCTCACTGGAGGTGATGGAAATGGTGAAGGATCACCTGTTGAATTTGGAGGCTAATGGGGTGGAAGGTGAGGACAAGGGAATCTCTATTGTGGTATTGGGATGGAGGGGAAGGGGTGAGAGCAGAAGTGTGGGAAATGGGATTGGCATGGTCAAGGGCCCTGTTGACCACAAGTCGAGGGCCCTGTTGACCACAGTCGAGGGGAATCCTCGAATGAGAAAAAGGAAAACATTCTACTGGTGTGGAAGGAGGCATCATCGGAACAGATGCGATGGAGAAACTGGGAGAATGAAATAGAATCCTGACAGGAACCGAGGTGGGAGCTAATCATGGTAGCTGTGGGAGTCAATGGACTTATAGTAGATATAAAGAAAAACCCATGTTTTGGAATCTGTCAAGTTTTCAACAAACGATCGTGTGGGCCGGATCTTGACCCAGAGCTGAAAACTAACATGCAGGATTGGTCAGTTTTTGCACTTAGAAGCTGCCTAGAAAGAAGGATAATGCCATAAATGGATAAGTCAGCCCATGAAGGGAACAGATAGAATCATAGAATGGTTACAACATGGAAGGAAGGCCATTCAGCCCGTCGAGCCCGTGCTGGCTCTCTGGAAGAGTGCCTCAGCTAGTCCCACTCCCTTTCCCTGTCGCGTTGGAAATTTTTATCTTTGAGGTAGTTATCCAACTTCGTTTTGAAAGCTGTGATTGCGTCTGCCTCCACCACCCTTTCAGGCAGTGCATTCCAGATCCTAACCACTCACTGCGATCATGCAATGGCTGCTTATTCCTGTTTTTGAGGTATGAACAAAGTAGAATTTGCTTTGACTGTTACTATCTATGTTCACTTGTCTGTAAATAAAGCAGCTTAATGATTCATATCTGGCTTCATCTCTTAAGTGTTTCTCAGTCTGCCTTCAGAAAAGACATAACCATTTCAGATCAAAATGGGGTCTTATTGTTATGCCCATGCCTTTCACTATTGTATAGTTAGATATTGACCAGTATGGGCACACTCCTGAAAATAAGATGCTTGCACCAGTTATGGGAACAGCCAACACGATTGTACCTTAAAGAATATCTAAGGTTGTTCCTAAATTTGTAACATCCTTCCTCTCGTGATGGTATGGCTTAGATCAAGCACTTCATAGAAACATAGAAAATAGTTGCAGGAGTAGGCCATTTGGCCCTTCGAGCCTGCACCACCATTCAATGAGTTCATGGCTGAACATGCAACTTCAGTACCCCATTCCTGCTTTCTCCTGATCCCCCTAATAGTAAGAAACATAGAAACATAGAAAATAGGTGCAGGAGTAGGCCATTCGGCCCTTCTAGCCTGCACCGCCATTCAATGAGTTCATGGCTGAACATTCAACTTCAGTACCCCATTCCTGCTTTCTCGCCATACCCCTTGATCCCCCTAGCAGTAAGGACCTCATCTAACTCCTTTTTGAATATATTTAGTGAATTGGCCTCAACAACTTTCTGTGGTAGAGAATTCCACAGGTTCACCACTCTCTGGGTGAAGAAGTTCCTCCGCATCTCGGTCCTAAATGGCTTACCCCTTATCCTTAGACTGTGACCCCTGGTTCTGGACTTCCCCAACATTGGGAACATTCTTCCTGCATCTAACCTGTCTAACCCCGTCAGAATTTTATATGTTTCTATGAGGTCCCCTCTCATTCTTCTGAACTCCAGTGAATACAAGCGCAGTTGATCCAGTCTTTCTTGATAGGTCAGTCCCGCCATCCCGGGAATCAGTCTGGTGAACCTTCGCTGCACTCCCTCAATAGCAAGAATGTCCTTCCTCAGGTTAGGAGACCAAAACTGTACACAATACTCCAGGTGTGGCCTCACCAATGCCCTGTACAACTGTAGCAACACCTCCCTGCCCCTGTACTCAAATCCCCTTGCTATGAAGGCCAACATGCCATTTGCTTTCTTAACCGCCTGCTGCACCTGCATGCCAACCTTCAATGACTGATGTACCATGACACCCAGGTCTCTTTGCACCTCCCCTTTTCCTAATCTGTCACCATTCAGATAATAGTCTGTCTCTCTGTTTTTACCACCAAAGTGGATAACCTCACATTTATCCACATTATACTTCATCTGCCATGCATTTGCCCACTCACCTAACCTATCCAAGTCGCTCTGCAGCCTCACAGCATCCTCCTCGCAGCTCACACTGCCACCCAACTTAGTGTCATCCGCAAATTTGGAGATACTACATTTAATCCCCTCATCTAAATCATTAATGTACAGTGTAAACAGCTGGGGCCCCAGCACAGAACCTTGCGGTACCCCACTAGTCACTGCCTGCCATTCTGAAAAGTACCCATTTACTCCTACTCTTTGCTTCCTGTCTGACAACCAGTTCTCAATCCATGTCAGTACACTACCCCCAATCCCATGTGCTCTAACTTTGCACATCAATCTCTTGTGTGGGACCTTGTCGAACGCCTTCTGAAAGTCCAAATATACCACATCAACTGGTTCTCCCTTATCCACTCTACTGGAAACATCCTCAAAAAATTCCAGAAGATTTGTCAAGCATGATTTCCCTTTCACAAATCCATGCTGACTTGGACCTATCATGTCACCTCTTTCCAAATGCACTGCTATGACATCCTTAATAATTGATTCCATCATTTTACCCACTACCGATGTCAGGCTGACCGGTCTATAATTCCCTGTTTTCTCTCTCCCTCCTTTTTTAAAAAGTGGGGTTACATTGGCTACCCTCCACTCCATAGGAACTGATCCAGAGTCAATGGAATGTTGGAAAATGACTGTCAACGCATCCACTATTTCCAAGGCCACCTCCTTAAGTACTCTGGGATGCAGTCCATCAGGCCCTGGGGATTTATCGGCCTTCAATCCCATCAATTTCCCCAACACAATTTCCCGGCTAATAAGGATTTCCCTCAGTTCCTCCTCCTTACTAGACCCCCCGACCCCTTTTATAACCGGAAGGTTGTTCGTGTCCTCCTTCGTGAATACCGAACCAAAGTACTTGTTCAATTGGTCCGTCATTTCTTTGTTCCCCGTTATGACTTCCCCTGATTCTGACTGCAGGGGACCTACATTTGTCTTTACTAACCTTTTTCTCTTTACATATCTATAGAAACTTTTGCAATCCGTCTTAATGTTCCCTGCAAGCTTCTTCTCATACTCCATTTTCCCTGCCCTAATCAAACCCTTTGTCCTCCTCTGCTGAGTTCTAAATTTCTCCCAGTCCCCAGGTAAGGACTACATCTAACTCATTTTTGAATATATTTAGTGAATTGGCCTCAACAACTTTCTGTGGTAGAGAATTCCACAGGTTCACCACTCTCTGGGTGAAGAAGTTTCTCCGCATCTCGGTCCTAAATGGCTTACTCCTTATCCTTAGACTGTGACCCCTGGTTCTGGACTTCCCCAACATTGGGAACATTCTTCCTGCATCTAACCTGTCTAAACCCGTCATAATTTTAAAAGTTTCTATGAGATCCCCTCTCATTTTTCTGAACTCCAGTGTATACAAGCCCAGTTGATCCAGTCTTTCTTGATATGTCAGTCCCGCCATCCGGGAATCAGTCTGGTGAACCTTCGCTGCACTCCCTCAATAGCAAGAATGTCCTTCCTCAAGTTAGGAGACCAAAACTGTACACAATACTCCAGGTGTGGCCTCACCAAGGCCCTGTCCAACTGTAGTAACACCTCCCTGCCCCTGTACTCAAATCCCCTTGCTATGAAGGCCAACATGCCATTTGCTTTCTTAACCGCCTGCTGTACCTGCATGCCAACCTTCAATGATGTACCATGACACCCAGGTCTCGTTGCACCTCCCCTTTTCCTAATCTGTCACCATTCAGATAATAATCTGTCTCTTTTTTACCACCCAAGTGGATAACCTCACATTTATCCACATTATACCTCATCTGCCATGCATTTGCATCTTGGGGAAATTGCATACATTACAGCGTGGTATGGTTAGACACAGTTGGAAATCAAGGGTGCTTCAGTGAGTGAGTTATTTTGAGAGTCTGCTCCTGAAGGTGTTGACTCTTGCTGGGGAATGGTTTCTCCAGTGCTTCACTCAATTGGCCATTACTTATCTTAGAAATTGGCGATCAGTATCGACAGATTATTTGAATGCAGGATTCATCACATTGAAACACAATTTTGTTTTCCACAAAAGTGAATTTTCCAGCAGGAGTCACTGGATAGTGATCAGGAAATTCTGGCTGAGGTCAGCTAGCTCAACACAGGCAGATGCTCAAACCTACAACCTCCTGGTCTGTTTGGCTCAGCTACTCATTGAATAAACTCAGTAAAGTTTGATGACTCTTATGACTGCTTTGTTCTTGTATCTGAATGATTTTGCATTCTTTCAAAAAGTTCTCCATATACATTCTTTATTTTGAGGAGTGCAATAAAAAGGTTTCTATGTAGAATATTATGAAGCTCTGCCTGTCTACCGCGACCTCATCCTTAAGATTTTTGCAGCTGTTTTACCCTGGTCAGCAAGAGATGTGATATGGACTGGCTTATGTGCTCACAGGACTGAAGCTTGATCCATTCGAAACTTATGTTTTTTCCCCTCTGGGTTTGTGCCTTTCCCAGGTGACTAAAAGGCTGCAAGTGGGCCAGGGATTATGTAGGAAGGGTAAACAGGCCTATGTAACCTGAGCGTTTCCCCTGTCCATTCGTGTGCGCACTTTGGCTGCCATTCCGAATCCGAGCCATTCGATGCTTTTCCACTTTTCCCCCCTCTTTCCTTTTCTCTTTATCCTTCCCTGACCGTTCTTTCCAGTCATCATGCCGTCTTTCATCTCTCCTCTCTCGGTTACTCTGCCCTCCCAAATCCCTACCCCAATCCTTCATTACTCTTCGACCTTCCTACTCTCCTGCCGTCCTCCTAGGCTTGATCCACCCAGACAAGTGTACAGCTTCCCTCTGTGCCTCTTTTGGCATCCTACGAAGGGCCCATCGAGGCACTTGTCACTGCCTCCTTAGGAGCAACAACCCCAACTGTCCCATCTTATACTCTCGCCAACCTTCCTGCCTAGCATCCACTGGGGGATAATCTTGCCAATCTCCTCCCCGTCCAACTCACCTCCCTCCCACAGCGCTGACCCTGTGGACGCAGGCAGTGGGGCAGCCATCATCGACTTTCTCCGCATCTCCCTCAAGAACGTCCGTTCGTTTGCAAACAAGGTCCTTCGCATCCATGAGCTTGTGGATGATTGCATCGACATCATGGCCCTGACAGAAACCTGGTTGAAGGACGATGACACCTTACCGTTAAATGAAGCCTCCCCGCCTGAATATACCTTCCACCACTTGCCTCGTTCAGACCGCCGTGGTGGAGGTGTGACTATATCATCAGTAAATCACACCTTGGTCTGTCCCCGTACTCCTCCGCCACTTTCTACTCCTTTGAGTATCTCGACCTTTTCCACCCTCCTCACCTATCATTTAAAATTCTTGTTCTCTACCGCCCACCCAAGTACTATAAACATTTTATTACCGATATTTCTTCCCGACTCTTTCCTCCCTCAGTCTCTGCACCGAACGACTTCTCATCTTCGGTGATTTCAACCTCCATCTCAATTCATAATGCTTTCTTTCCTCTGAGTTCACTAGCCTCCTATCCTCCCTTAATCTCTCCTTCCATGTAAACTCCACAACCCATTTCCCCCCCCCCCCCCCCCCACCCCGGTCTTTGACCTTGCCATCTCTTGTGGCCAATCATAGATGAACCCATCTCTGACCATTTCCTCATATCGATCTCCACCCACTCCCTTCTTCCCCCCTCCCCCCCCCACACACACACACACAATCCTACCTCCTTCCGTGTCTGCCCCTGGAAAAAAACCTCTCTCCCAACTCTCTTACAACTGCACTTATGAACTCCAGCCGTGGGCCCTCCATTCACCAGGATATTTCTGCAGCTACTGATCTGCTCAATCACACCCTCACCACCACCTTTAATGCCCTAGTCTCTGTTAAAATAATTGCTCGCTCTCTCACTTGCCATTCCCTCGGTACAGCCCTGATCTTCGCTCCCTTAAGTCCAACGGATGCAGACTTGAAAGGATATGACGGTTTTGCCATTCATTGCCAGATCTGGCTGGACCACATAAAGCTTATCGGGTCCTGCTCTCGTCTGACAAAATTGCTCGCTATTCCAGAATCATTCTGGAATGTAAAGATAATCCCCGGCTTCTATTCTCCTCTTTTAAACCCCCCTCACCAGTCTCCACCCTCATCTCCGACACTAAGTGTGAGGAGCTCATGGATGACTTTGTCTCTAAGATTGAGACCATCTGTTCGGCTGCCTCTGCCGCTTCCCTTCCCTCCCCTCGCTCACTAGGCCAAATTTATTGTAAGGATGACCCCTGCCGTAGCTCTGACTTCACATCTTTCTCCAGCTTCACTGCAATCTCCCTCATGACCTTTCCGGGCTCATCCTGTCCAGGAGACCCACTTCCTGCTCCCTCAACCCTATTCCCATCAAACTGCTGACCACCCAACTTCTTTTTTTGGCTCCCATGTTAGCTGACATTGTTAACAGTTCCCTCTCCTCAGGTACTGGCCCCCTCTCCCTCAAATCTGCCGTCATCACCCCTCTCCTCAAAAAACCAAACCTCGACCCCTCCGTCCTTGCAAACTACCGTCCCATCTCCAACCTCCCTTTCCTGTCCAAAGCCCTTGAACGTGTTGTCACTTCCCAAATCTATGCCCATCTTTCCCACAATTCCATGTTTGAATCCCTCCAATCCGGATTCCGTGCCCGCCACAGTACCGAAACATCTCTCATCAAAGTCACTAATGACATCCTTTGTGACTGTCAAAGGCAAACTATCTCTCATTGTCCTTCTTGACTTGTCTGCAGCCTTTGACACGGTTGACCACTCTATCCTTCTCCACCGTTGTCCAGCTGTGTGGGACTGCATTTGCCTGGTTCCATTCTTACCGATCTAACCATAGCCAGACAATCACCTGCAACGGCTTCTCTTCCCACCCCTGCATCTCCTGGCTGGCCTCCCACATTCGACCCGACAATAAACTAGAGGTGATCCAAAACTCAGCTGCCTGTGTCCTAACTTGTGTCCTGCTCACCCATCACCCCTGTGCTCGCTGACCTACATTGGCTTCTGGTTAAGCAATGCGCAGATTTCAAAATTCTCATCCTTATTTTCAAATCCCTCCATGGCCTCGCCCCTCCCTATCTCTAATCTCCTCCAGCCCACAACCCCCTAAGATGTCTGCGCTCCTCTAATTCAGCCCTCTTGAACATTCATGATTATAATCGCTCAACCATTGGTGACCGTGCCTTCTGTTGCCTAGGCCCCAAGCTCTGGAACTCCCTGCCCAAACATCTCCGCCTCTCTACCTCTCTTTCCTCCTTCAAGACGCTCCTTAAAACCTACCTCTTTGACCAAACTTTTGGTCACCTGCCCTGATTTCTACTTGTGCGGCTCGGTGTCAAATTGTTTTATCTCATAATACTCCTGTGTAGCACCTTGGGACGTTTCACTACTTGGAAGGTGCTACATAAATAGCAGTTGTTGTTGTATTCCAGGAGCCTGGTGTGAGTGAGCCAACTTCTGACATTTATGTTGCATCCATTTTACAGACTCATAGACCCAGGTAAAATTCTCTGACATTGGATTCTTGGAAAATTAATTCAAAGAACAGTATAAAAACATATATACTCACCGGTTAGAACACTCACCAAGAATCAAAGGGATGGTTGGGATGAGGGAAGAGAGTGGGCAGTGGTCTCTCCAGGGGAATCGATAAGCAACAGTGATCTGTGTTCTTGTAGCACTGCCAGAATATGATGAATTGCTAAAACTTTTATTTACTAGATATGTTGAAGTGCTTTAGCTTTGGGACTTTGTTTACTGGAAACATAACCTTCCCTTCCTCAGCTTGTTTGTTTATCACTGTGTGTACTCTGTTTTAGGCGCTTGATGTTCTGCCAAAAAACACATCCACTCTTCCTTTTGCCTGCAGTGAAGTGGAATGTTTCACTTGGTGGCAGTTGTACAGAGAGAGCAACTTGTGGCATGAGGAAACCGGACTGTATATTGGAGGTCCCAGCTAGCTGTTCTTGAATTTTCAAGATTTGCCTGGAGTTACACAGGCCTGGTTTGGTTTTGTCCCAAATTGAAGCCTGATGGGTGATACAAGTATCACATATGCATGATACGAGCTGTTGGTAGAAAATGCTCCACGTTAAGTATTCAGCTTGACTGAGCGTTTTGGATAGTGGCAGCAGAAGAACGTTGCTGTCAGTATATCTGAAAGGATGTCCTGAAAGTTTGTTGTCTGTAGAAGTTTAGTGTAACTAAATAGCTTGTAATTACAACTTTGACTAAAATTACTTTGTAGAAACAATTCTAAACACATTTTAACTTAAATTAGGTAATTTTAAATTGCACTTTAATAATTTATGAAGTTACCAATATTTAAAAGCTTAACTGAAAGGGATAAAAAGGATACATTTTAATTTTTTCCCCTGCCTCCGGTACCTCACCAATGCAGCCATTCTTTAAATGTGAGACAAGATAATGAATTACAGAATGCAGCTTTACTGTGGAAGGGTGTCATAGCTAAGCATAACCTGATATCGAATTTGAGGATATCTAGGCAAATTGTAGTGCCCAATTGCCATCTTGGCTGACATCAGCAAGCGTAGATTTTTCTAGTCTGTGCAGCTTAACATGATGTTTCATGTATTGATCCATGGAGGTATTGGGAGACATCTTTCATGTAAATAAATGCAAGTATTGTTGTAGTTAATCAATTTCACCAATCCCAGAACCAGAAGCAGTTGTTCCTTTTAACCAATTTAATCCCAGAAATGTGGCCAATTGATCAGAGACTTTGCATTTCAGCAAATCACAGCCCAGAAGTTTAGCCTTAGAACTGTGTCTGTAGTGCCATTTCTGATATATTCGGTAAGAAAAAAGGTTCTTGCAACATACAATTGACAGTTTCTCTGTCCTTTCTCCCCATCTCCCAGCTAAACCTGATTTGCAACAGACGCGTTTATTTGTACTGCCAAATGGCCGCCATGCTCCACCCTTTGTTTCTGATTGGTCCCCTTGGAGAATAAGCCACACCCTGAAGTTTCACAGGAATGTGTAACTAGAACCGCCCATCCCAAGGTCTCACTGACTTTGCAAATTGTAACTCGGTCCACTTTGACTTCCTAAAGCGACAGAGGATAGAGCTCCCCAGAAGACAGCAAGGGCCAGCCAAAGTGCCTTACCCCAGTCCAATGCAAATTGTTGATGAGCACAATTTTTACCACAAAACATCCTGTGCATATTCTGGGGTGTGAAATGAGGTATAAACATTAAGTGGCCGAAATTAGATTTAGCGCCCGTAGAGATGGGGCAGAGAATGGAGCGAAGTTCGGGACTTTGTTTTTCGGGAAAATTCCTGGTGCTGTTGGAGGTGGGAGCGGAAGGTAGGCGATGTCATTTAGTGCCGTGCTGACCATACCAGTGTGCCGCTGACACATCACAATGTCCCTCCCCTTCACAAGGGGAGAGACGCTGCGAGGCCTGGTGATGCCTCCATGGTGGCCACTGGGAAGAGGTTCGGCCGGGCCAGTGGCCCGACACCCAAGAGGGGCTGCCTGTTGGCGTCCTGACAGAACCAGCGGCCGCCATTGTCGGGCCGACTCAGGAGTCGATCGACAATTAAAACAAAATGGTGTGCCCTTTGCTTTAAGGGCGGCCGCAGTGCCCAGCCATTGGCTGCTTCGCGCCCCGACCAGCAATTCCCTCCCGCGGGGCGCAAAAGGGACCAGTATGCCGGGCAGGGCGGGACAGACTGAGTGCAGCAGAAACCCCCCGGCCTGGGGACAATTGCAGATGGGTTGCACCCTCTGTCTGGGACAAAAAGGCTTTGCCTTTGAGGTGGTAATGGGCTTTTAAAAAAGGGGCAATTTCAGCCCATAAAATTCTGTACCACATATTCTTGCGAAGTTAGTTAGTTTAGAAGTTTTCAACTCCACCATCTGTGTTTCCTAATATTTTGTTTTTGTCTTGCAGATTTTAGCAAGTAAAAATGGCCAAAGATCAGTTTTACCGAAGGGGTAGTTTTAATAGCTATCAAAGCAACACAAGTGATGAAGATATGGTGGAGATTGCAGGAGCACCTCTGGACTTTTCTTTGGCAGATGATGTTCCTCCACTAGACAGGGATCCACAAGAAGGTATGGAGCAAGGAAACCTGCAGATGTTTCAGTGAATTTGTGTGGGGGAAGGTTATGCTTCCAATTATTTTAAGATCATAACATTGAATAGTTGTGGAGTCATTCACCATACAATTATCATAGAACAGCTTTATTTTGAATTATCAGTGCTTGTAGTTCAATCTGGTTCTATTTTATTTTGCATGCTATGAATGAAGAATTTCCTAATAATTAGTTGCAGATTAATTTTCTGTAAGGCATGTGTTAGTGATCTAACAATCTTAATTACTTTACTAAACTTTAAGTTAAGGAGCTCCATGTCATAATTGCTTTGGGGAAAGATTGCTGCGTTTTTAAAAGAAACTGAATGATGGTTAATTTATACGACTTAAGAATTTGTTCATTTCGAACATTCACCAGTTCTGATGAAGGGTCAACGACCCCAAACGTTAACTTGGTTTCTCTCCACAGATGCTGCCTGACCCGTTGAGATTTCCAGCATTCTGTTTTTATGTTAATTAAGACAAGTTCAGCTGAGGCAGCAGTAGGAATGCTGTGTTTTTCTAGGGCACCCTTGGGTTAAGGAAAGGAAAATTGGCAGGGTTTCCACTTCTGATTACCACCCAAATGATAGAATTTTTTCAAATATAATACTGCAAATTTGTTATCTAATGTCAGCGATGAAGAGAACAATATGGGGTGGGGAAACTTTAACTAAACCGAGGCCCCGTCTGCCCCTCAACTAAATGTAAAATATCCCATGCCACTATTTTGAAAAAGAGCAGGGGAGTTATCCCCAGTGTCCTGGGGCCAATATTTATCCCTCAATCAACATAACAAAAAACAGATTATCTGGTCATTATTACATTGCTGTTTGTGGGAGCTTGCTGTGTGCAAGTTGGCTGTCACGTTTTCCACATGACAACAGTGACTGCACCAAAAGTACTTCATTGGCTGTAAAGCGCTTTGAGACGTCCGATGGTCATGCTATATAAATGCAAGTCTCTTTTTCTCTCTCTCTCTCTCCTTTTTCTCTCTCTCTCTCCTTTTTCTCTCTTTTTCTCTTTCTCTCTTTTTCTCCTTTTCTTTCTCTTTTTTTCCTTTTCTTTTTCCTTTTCTTTTTCTTTTTCTTTCTTTTCTCTTTCCTCTTTCCTCTTTTCTCTTTCTTAGGATTTAGAGCTGTAAAATAATTTGAAATTGAGTATTTACCAAGCTTATACAGCATAGCTCAGTGGATTTAAAAACATATTAATGGTTCAATAAATCTTCAAGTTCCTATCTAGATATATTGACAAAGCATTGGAGGATGGGAATGGATCATAAGCAATTCACGAATCAAAGTGCTTTTAATACAATTAAAAATATGTAAACTGGTGATTTTGGTTTTTTCAGGACCTTTTTTATTGATTGCCATTATACCAACATTTAAATTTGGATAAACGTTGACTATCGATAGTGATTGTGTGTGTCCTCCCTGTCAAAAAGGGTGATATTTGTTTGAGCAGATAATACCACCTGTGAAATTGCAGCTTAATTACATAAAATTGGCCTGTGAATTTGTTGTGGGAATAGAAAAAGAAAACTTGCATTTATATAACTTTTTTCAAGCCCTCTTGACATTATTAAAGCACTTTATTGCTAATAATTTACTTTTTGAAGGTAGTTATTGTTTTATCGGCAAATGTAGCAGCCAATAAAGCACACTGTAAAGTCCCAGAAACAGCAACAACATAAATGACTAGTTCATTTGTTATTGGTGGTGTTGGTTGAGGGATAAATGTTGGTTGTGTCATCAGGAGAACTGCCTACTCTTCTCCATGGGAGTGGCAATGGCTCTATGGGAACGGTACAGGTAGCCCCCTCTCAAGATGACAGCTCACTTACTCTTTTGCCACCCTGTCTACCAATGTCTACCATGGTGCCAGGAAGCCAGCTGGGCCAGGCTGCCACAGCAACTACAGAGATGCTGCAGTCAGTATTCTGACATCCTTGGCGGTCACCCACAACGGCCACAGAAGCTTTCCACCTTCCATGCTCCAGCTACTGAGGAACACCTCATAGGGGCACCAAGAGAGCACATAAAATCAGCACTAGGGGATTTTACCAGTTTTAGTTTGAGAATGTGTTGGGTTATTTTAAAACTGTAAACTATATGTTAAATGTGCTGAGTCCAGAAATTGTGCTTGTTCAATTGTGAAGTGCTGCAGAGCTGCCCTCTGAGCAGATGCATCTCACTACAGAGTGGATGGAATGGGATGGGGGCTGCTTGAGACTGGATAGAATGCAGAGCACCAAGACAACTCCAGTGAAGTGCACGTCAATTAGTTGCTATCGAAGGATTCTGGCTGTTGGCAGGTTTTGGATCCTGGCGCATCCTCACCATCCTTATTGTCTTCAGAATCTTGTTGCTCTTCGTGCTCTGGGACTCCGGATGCTGTCACCACAGCGACAACAACAACTTATATTTATATAGTGCCTTTAACATAGTAAATCGTCCCAAATGTTGTAGAGCACACAGCAAATCAGCACGATTCTCGACATCCACTGTGAACTGTGTTGAAGCATGCCTATGGATCCGTCTCGACAGTGGAACCTCTGCTTCAGCAACCTGAAGGTCTGATCGTTGAGTCCTCTGGTGAAAGCGTGGGTTGAATTGTATCTTGTTTCCGGTGCAGAAGTTGGGTTGTGCAGTGGTGTCATCAGTCACAACTGGAGGAGCTAATCCTTTTCCTCAAACAGCCATCCTCACACTCTTTCACTGGAGTTAAATATTGGGGCGGCGGGGGGCCGTGGTTGGAGCGAAGGATTGGGTTGGGGGGGGGGGGGCAGAGCGAAGGATGAATTCCTCAATTCTGCGGCCCGATAATTGGGTACACACTTGTAAGATGTGCTGGTGATTATCGCAGATGATCTGCAGATTGAGTGAATAGTAGTTCTTGCAGTTGACATAAATGTCAGGTTCTTGCATGTGAACTCGCAGGGCAATGTGGGTGCAGTTGAAAATGCCCTACACTTGGAGAAACTTACCATTTGGGCAAATCCCAAAGCCCTATCCTGCTGGTTTTGGACATCTATGTGGAAATAAAGTTGTTAGGCCTGTGCATTTGTAACCTGTGTGATGTGGCTCCTCCACCACTTACTCTCCTCTCCCTTCTCTCATACATAAGAACATCAGAAATAGGAGCAGGAGTAGCCCCTACGGCCCCTCGAGCCTGCTCCGCCATTCAATAAGATCATGGCTGATCTGATCATGGACTCAGCTCCACTTCCCTGCCCCCCTCCCATAACCCCTTATCTCCTTATCTTATAAGAAACTGTCTATTTCTGTCTTAAATTTACTCAATGTCCCAGCTTCCACAGCTCTCTGAGGCAGCGAATTCCACAGATTTACCTCTCTCCACAGCTGCTGCCTGCCCTACTGAGTGTTTCCAGTATTTTCTGTTGTTGTTTACGATTTCCAGCATCTGTAGTATTTTGCTTCTTGCATTAATGTTCAGGATTCCCTCACAATGAGTTTCTGACATCAGCTATGCTGTTGTTGGAAGCTACAAAGTGATGGCCAGGTGTTTTCCACAGGGAAAGAAGCCAATCAGCTGTCGCTGCAGAACAATCTCAGCACACCATGAAATAACTGGCTGTAGAGTGACAATAGCAAAAGCCTGGGAGCAAACCAGTTATCCACACTCTCCGTCAGGGATGATGACTATGTGTAGCTGGTCTAAAAAGTGAAACTAAAAAATGCATTTTCTATGGATCACCACTAGAAGACATGGGAGAGCAGGTTGAGGATGACTTGTATGAATCAGAAAGAATGCTGCTCCTATCCTCATTAAGAGGTTTGTCTCATTTGGTGATACTAAATTTAATTTTTAACCAATGTTAATCTGTGTACTCCTTTCAGCAGCAAAGTTCAGCAGTTCCAACATGCAATCCATTACTGTGTAGAATAAGAGTATCTGAAATATATTATTTTTCTTCCTATACCTAATTACAGTAGAATGACACTATATGTGGATTTTTTACCAGGGACTGAAAGCACATTACCTGAAAATGCATACATTTCCAAAAGTTTATCAAAAATATATTTACCATACTGGCAAATAAACATCGGTTTTCAAATAAATTATATAAGACAGAAGTTTAACACAAGCATAACATTTGCAAAACATTCTTTTTATATTTTTATATATAAAATCAATGTTGGGTGCAATCTACTTTTGTTGTACTTAACGTGTTTAAAATACTGAAGTCAGTTGCATATGATATTGCTTCCTTTGATATTCCCCAGTGATTTACAATGAACCGTCTGTACCATCACATTTTCTCCAAGTTCTGCTGTTCCAAATCTGAAAGGAGAAGGAAGGGGAAAAAAGTGCCTTGCTCCCAATATTAATCCAAGGTTTTGATCACATGGCTTGTCTGACGATGACTTCACAGGCAGCGTAAGCAGAACTGTGCAGGTGATTCCAGTCAATCAAACGAAAGCTGCTTTTCAGAGGCTAACATTTGCAGCTGCGGAGATTCTGTTGGAATGCTTGCTGACACTAATGAAGTCTCTGGACTGTACATGTCTGCTGCTCTTTTCCTGAGCCTGGTAAAGCATATTCCAGAAGAGTAAAGCATATGTGGAGGTAAGTTGTGCCTGAGGGGGGGTTGGGTAAGGACAAAAACACAACCTTGAGCTGATGACAAAATCAATAATCGAGCTGCCAGTAATTTACTTGGATTGAAATGCATCAAAGCAGTATTTTGAACCTTGCTACATTGACTCTGTTTTGTTTGCAATGTTAGGATAGGCAGATGTTTGCACTAATCTCCTGGTTTACAGACTGTTGGCCCTGGACCAGCATTTTACTTCCTTGCTTTTTATAGAAATTATTAAGTCCATACTTGGAATGAAGCTGTATATTGGTGTATTGTGTAAAGCAGAAATATGATCAAAATCCGCGAGTATCCAAATGAAACAAAAGTGATTATCTCAGAATATATCAAGGCTATTATTGATCAGCCTCGGGATTTCCTTTTAGAGACTACTGGTTTAATTTTCCCTGCAGGGAGTAATTGTGTGTTAAATGCTCTGCATCTGCACCATTGTATTGTCATTTTAAAACTTAGTTCTTTAAAGAGCTGAAAATACATTTTTTTTCCTGTGTCTGACTGACATTTTCGCTGGAGTTTCTTTCTTTTTGCATGTAGGAACTACCTTGGACAAATCCCACACTTGTATAGCATTTTCTAAAAATGCATATTGCAGTATTATTCTCTTAGCATGTAGAAAATGTCACTCTTTTTAATCCATTTTAATTTTGGTGGATAAAATGTTTTGTTATGCATCTCCTCCCCGCTGCCCCCTCCCCCTATCTGCTCTCCCAACAACATATCTCCTCAAATAATTCATCAGTAACATTTAAGCAATCTGTTGATGAGCCTTGGATAATATTTTTTTAGATCAATGAGGAAAAAATAACTCTCCCTATTTTTTCCTTTTTCTCCTCCCACTCTTCTGAAGCAACTCGCTTAATTTGGCACTTCTCCACAAACTGGGCAACCTCACTTACCAAGGTCCTGACGTTCCAGGTACCGAACTTCATATTGAAAGGTGGAAGATGCCTGTGCATGAGTTCTTTTAACGTGGGGTGGCCACTGGTTACCACACGGACTTAGCTGAGCGAGGTCTTGGTCCAGTGGCAAGGGGGTCCAAGACAACTGGAGACCAGGCACTGCTGTATGAGCCTAATTACCTACGGCGCAATGCAGGCCTAAGCTCGGCGCTAAGCAGCACCCTTTGGTGAGATGGTAAGAGATCCGAGGCCTGGCTGGGGACAGGCATTGGGAAGGCCAGAGGTCCATTTTATGGAAGGAGGAGAGGTCAGAGTGACCACAGCCATTGTGCACACCACGTGCTCGACAGAGACTCTGCCGTTGAGTGGGGCCAGCGGCTGGGGAAGAGGCCAAAGTGTCGTCGATGGATGAAGGGAGGCCAAGACATCGGCGGAGGATGAAGGGAGGCCCAGACATCGCCGATGAATTAAGGGAGGCCCAGGCATCGCCAATGGATGGTGGCCTGGAGGGAAGGCTTGCGCGTGAGGTCGGCCCAAAGCTGTTTTTGAAGCTGGTTGAAGGCTCACCGCTGCTGAGATCGCCGGGGGCCGCATGGAGCAGCTGAGTCGTCCGTGGGGAGCGAGAAGCGAGGGTCCAGCTGGAGGGACTTGGCAGCGAGATGGTTGGCCTGGAAGGTAGGCCGCAGTTGGGGGGTGGGGCATCGGCAGTGGGCCCTTGCAGCACGGTTTAAGGGGTAGGTAGAGTACTTTGAGGGTCGGAATTTGGACCAGAGGGGGCTTAGACGTTTGGAACTCCTGATGGCTTAGTGGATAAAGGCTCTTCATGGTGAACAGACCTGAAGGTTTCTGATTTGGTTGCAAGGTTGTGTGAACTACCTGATCTGAATGGTACAATTAACCTCAGTACCTATGGGTACAGTGAGGAAAAAACTCTTCTCTTTCCCAAGATTACAACAGTGACCACACTTCAAAAGTACATCAGATTAGCCCTGATCTTATTTAATGGTGGAGCAGGCATGAGGAGCCAAATGGCCTACTCCTGCTCCTATTTCCTATTAGCTGTAAAGCACTTTGGAACGTTCTGAGGATGTGAAAGGCATTATATTCTTATGTTCTTTCTAATCACTATCCAGTGACCTTGTTCAAAAATATGGGTTTGTATGTGTAGGGCAGGTTTACACAGGATTGAGCTACACTCCTATTTTTTTAGTTTAACTAGGTGTCTGACACCTCCACAAACTCATCACCATGCCTAAGAGTCTCCAAACTGTCGAAATCTCGACCTCCGAAAAGAATGACTCCGACACTTACAGCTCCGGTAGAAGTTTCCTTTTTAATTTACTTGCTCGCAAGGGGTAGGTCACACTCAGTCAAGGGCTAAATGAACACCTCCGAAATGGTTCAGTTTAACAAGATATTTATACAGTAAAACCAAAGTTCTGGCCTCTCCCTGTGTATTGCTCTGTCTCACAGTCAGTGAATACAGATAAAGAGTTAATTACTATATCCTGGTCCTGACATGGTATCCAGATATTTCCTTTTGTCAGGGTTATCAGAAAGCCAAACGGCCATTACTCCATGAGTCATAGGTAATGGGCTATCACCTGTCTTGTATTGTGTCAGGATTGTTTCAATTTCCTGGTCAGTTTATCTGTTTGCATCAAATGGATGAGGTCTCGGAAAGAGATAATGGCTAGAAGATAAGGGTGGGGTGACATGGAACTCCTGTAGTGTAGACAATAGGAGAGCACCATGGGGGGTTACTTGTCTCAGCATGACTTGTCTCCTAGCTGTCTGATGGCCATCAGCCATCTAACAGCAGGTTTAGCTGTTTATGCAAGCTGACTGCTAAAATGCAGAAAATTCTGGAAGGGCCAGGACTCCATTTTAATCAAAAGGCACACAAATACCGTATGGTATCAGCTTAGATAAAAATACTTTCCACAAAACAAACTAGTGAGAAATCCACACAAGTTGATTTTCTGTGTCCTGATTTGGAGTGGGAACTGTCTCCCTGTAAGGACACAGCTCATTTACCTAAACCCAGGACACCAGTAATCTTCCCATCATTTGTGAGACCACCCTAACCATTAGGGCAGAGATGTTCAATCTTTTGGAACTTTGTCACGATCTATTTGTCACAGTTAGCAATTGGGTCACACATAATTGCCCACTTTTGAGTCAGGAAAAATTACTGCTTAATAGTAACAGGTTAAGCCACTTTTATTATATATTACTCCAAGACTTTAAAAAAAAAATTAAAATTGAAAACCAAAGAGAGGGGCCATTTTAATAGCATCACAGCACATTCTCAGGAGGCTCGGAGGCAAGAGGGGTACAGGCTGATCCAAGCTGACACCAATGGCCTTTGTCATGATTAAACTCCATTTTTGAATTCCCACACTTGAGCTTTTTAATTTGTTGCACATGCCAATTTCACTTCCTCTGCTTCTGTCTCTGCCTACCTGTCTTTCTCCTTCTCCACCCCCAATATTTTTTCTTCCTCCTTCGGTCGGTCCCTCCTTCTGTCGGGGTCTGTGTGGTATGGGCCGTCTTCGTTACAAAGAACCTCCATCAAAGATTATACAGTTTAATGGTCGAGCCTAAACGATAGTACATGAAATATCGTTAAAATCAAAAGGCTCTGGGGTCCAGAGCTATTGGTGTTTGTGATCACTTGTTGTGGAACCAATGTACCCCCTCCCCACCAAGACTCCAACAGCCACAAAATGCTCTCAAAAAAAAAAACTCTCAAAAAAAAAACTCTCAAAAAATGTAATTCTAAAAGTCTGCCTGATTAGTGCAGTACATACGATAATGGTACCATGTGTGTAAATAAGTTCTCTTTTTTTAAAACTTACTCAGCAGGTAACCTGGTCCTTTACCGTAAGTCTTAATTATATGCAAACCATGAAGGGATAAAAATGACCATTGTTGAGCTTAACGAAGCGAACTGTAGAAATTCTGTTGGTACTCAATTGTCGTATCCACACTTGCAGAGTTTGATAAAGGAGTCACATCATGGTAATTGCCTCTTGTGGAATTTCCCAGGAGTGATTCTTTGTTGGAATTGATTCTGCAAATACATTTTAAAAACACAAGAACTTATCACTGCTTTTAGATAATTTAAATGGGAGAAATTAAAATGTGAAAGTACCGGTCAGTGGTAAGTTCAGAGCATTGTGAGAGGAGAACACACAAAATCTGCAAAAGGATATAGACAGGCTAAATGAGTGGGCAAAGATTTGGCAGATGGAGTATAATGTTGGAAAATGTGAGGTCATGCACTCTGGCAGAAAAAAATCAAAAAGCAAGTTATTATTTAAATGGAGAAAGATTGCAAAGTACAGCAGGACCTGGGGGTACTTGTGCATGAAACACAAAAGGATAGTATGCAGGTACAGCAAGTGATCAGGAAGGCCAATGGAATCTTGGCCTTTATTGCAAAGAGGCTGGAGTATAAAAGCAGGGAAGTCTTGCTACAGCTATACAAAGTATTGGTAAGCACACACCTGGAGTACTGCGTGCAGTTTTGGTTTCCATATTTATGAAAGGATATCCTTGCTTTGGAGGCAGTTCAGAGAAGGTTCACTAGGTTGATTCCGGAGATGAGGGACTTATGAGGAAAGGTTGAGTAGGTTGGGCCCCTACTCATTGGCATTCAGAAGAATGAGAGGTGATCTTATCGAAACGTATAAGATTATGAGGGAGCTTGACAAGGTGGATGCAGAGAGGATGTTTCCACCGATGGGGGAGACTAGAACTAGGGGGCATGATCTTACAATAAGGGGCCGCCCATTTAAAACTGAGCTGAGGAGAAATTTCTTCTCAGAGGGTTGTAAATCTGTGGAATTTGCTGTCTGAGAGCTGTGGAAGCTGGGACATTGAATAAATTTAAGACAGAAATAGACAGTTTCTTAAATGATATGGGAATAAGGGGTTATGAGGAGCGGGCAGGGAAGTGGAGCTGAGTCCATGATCAGATCAGCCATGATCTTATTGAATGGCGGAGCAGGCTTGAGGGGCCGTATGGCCTACTCCTGTGCCTATTTCATATGTTCTTATGTTCTTATTGTCTGTTGTCATCCTTCAGGTTGAAAGCAAAAGATTTAATTGAAAAATAACAGCCAGAATATAAGCAAATAAAATAGTTTATTATCTTTCCAATTTACTATTTGTGTAAATCTTGATTTTATTATTACATATTACGTAGAACTTACAGCAAAGAAACAGGCCATTCGGCCCAACTGGTTTTTTTTATTATTCAGTCACGGGATGTGGGTGTCACTGGCAAGGCCAGCATCCTTGAAGAGGTAGTGGTGAGCCGCCGTCTTAGGCTACTTGCTAGGCCATTTCAGAGGGCAGATAAAAGTCACCCACATTGCTGTGGGTCTGGAGTCACTATAGGCCAAACCAGGACGGCAGATCTCCTTCCCTATAAGGACATTAGTGAACCAGGTGGGTTTATTACGACAATCCGGTAGTTTCATGCGGCCCAATTTTGGCCATGACTTCCATCAATTATTTTGGAGTAAATTGTTTTTTCTGGCGTAAGTTTAAAAAAATGCCGTTTTACCCAAAAAATTTGCTCCAGAGTAAGTCAGTGAGGTATGATTTTTTTTTTTAGTTTTAGTTTCCCAGACACTTAAGCCAATTTTGGCCATTTATGCCTCTTTGTCCAGCTAAAACTTACTCCAAATCAACTTAGGTCAGCGTATGTGGCCAGCTCTGAAAAACCTTGCAGGCAGTTAAGAAATCAGTGCAGGTTAGTACATTCAAAGCACCAAGACTTACAAAGCACTAAACAAACCACAAAAAGTAATAAGCAATCAATAACAAATAAAAAATAGATCTCCTACCCGTTATATATGTGGACTTGTATTTACTCTGTATAGCCACCAGAGGGCTCATCCCCTGGAGCCCAAGGGATCCCATAATCCCTTGAGAGCACAGGTATTTAAGGAGACGTCACAGGTTGGAGAGGCACTTTGGAGACCTGCAATAAAAGTCTAAGGTCTCACTTTGCTTTGAGCTCACAGTGTTCAGTCTGACTCTTTCTCCATACACAACAACTGGCAATGAGATACAGATAGCGAACCCAAAGATGCAGAGAACAGTGGGCATCCTGGAGAAATTCTCGGAGGGAGATGATTGGGAAACTTTTGTGGAGCGACTCGACCAATACTTTGTGGCCAATGAGCTGGATGGGGAAGAGAGTGCTGCCAAACGAAGGGCGATCCTCCTCACCGTCTGTGGGGCACCAACGTATGGCCTCATGAAGCATCTGCTCACTCCAGCGAAACCCACGGAGAAATCGTATGACGATTTGTGCACACTGGTCCGAGAGCATTTGAACCCGAAGGAAAGCGTTCTGATGGCGAGGCACCGGTTCTACACCTACAAAAGGTCTGAAGGCCAGGAAGTAGCGAGTTATGTCGCCGAGCTAAGACACCTTGCAGGACATTGCGAATTTGAAGGACATTTGGAGCACATGCTCAGAGACTTTTTTGTACTTGGCATTGGCCAGGAAACCATACTTCGCAAACTTTTGACTGTAGAGAGCCCAACCTTGAGTAAGGCCATAGCGATAGCCCAGGCGTTCATTGCCACCAGTGACAATATGAAGCAAATCTCTCCACACACAGTACTGTTACAAGTACTGTGAACAAAGTTGTTGTTTTCGAATTGTAACGTACAGGGCAGGTCACACATACCTGCAGCTACACGTCCGCAGATGTTTGAGATGGGTGATGAATGCAAGACCATTAACACCTTGTTGGCGCTGCGGGGGTGATCATCATTTCCATTCATGCCGATTCAAAGAGTACGTGTGCAAGGGCTGTGGAACAATAGGACACCTCCAACGAGTGTGCAGGTGAGCTGCAAAGCCTGTTAAACCTGCAAGCCATCATGTTGCAGAGGAGGACAGATCCACAGAGGATCACGACGAACCAGAGCCTCAGATCGAGGAGGCAGAGGTACTTGGGGTGCACACATTCATCACGAATTGCCCCCCGATAATGCTGAATGTTGAACGAAATGGACTCCTGGTGTCAATGGAGCTGGACACGGGCGAGACAATCCATCATGGGCAAAAAGACTTTTGAAAGGTTGTGATGCAACAAGGCCTCCAGGCCAGTCTCAACTCCAGTTCGCACGAAGCTAAGAACTTGCACAAAAGAACTGATTCCTGTAATCGGCAGTGCTACTGTAAAGGTCTCCTACGATGGAGCGGTGCATAGGCGACCACTCTGGGTGGTATCAGGCAATGGTCCCACACTGCTCAGCAGGAGTTGGCTGGGAAAGATACGCTGGAACTGGGACGACGTCCGAGCGCTATCACCCGCTGACGACACTTTGTGTGCCCAGGTCTTAAACACCTTTCCTTCGCTGTTCGAACCAGGCATCGGGAAATTCCAAGGAGCTAAAGTGCAGATCCACCTAATTCCGGGGGCGCGACCCATCCATCACAAGGCGAGAGCAGTACCATACATGATGAGAGAAAGGGTAGACCGGCTGCAAAGAGAGGACATCATTTCCTCGATCGAGTTCAACGAGTGGGCCAGTCCTATCGTCCCAGTCCTCAAGGGAGACGACACTGTCAGAATCTGTGGTGATTACAAAGTAACTATCAATCGTTTCTCCCTACAGGACCAATACCCACTACCAAAGGCCGACGCTGGTGAGAAGAAAGACGTTCACGAAGCTGGATCTGACTTCAGCCTACATGACGCAGGAACTGGAGGAATCATCGAAGGACCTCGCCTGCATCAACAAGCACAAAGGTCTTTTTGTTTATAACAGATGCCTGTTTGGAATCCGATCGGTGGTGGCGATATTCCAGAGAAACATGGAAAGCTGACTGAAGTCAGTCCCACACACACCGTGGTCTTCCAGGACGACATCTTGGTCACAGGTCGGTACACAGTCGAGCATCTGCAGAACCTGGAGGAGGTTCTTAGTCGACTCAACCGCGTGGGGCTCAGGTTAAAACGCTTGAAGTGCGTTTTCCTGGCGCCTGAAGTGGAGTTCCTGGGAAAGAGGATTGCGGCGGACGGTATCAGGCCCACCAACGTGAAGACGGAGGCAATCGAGAACGCACCGAGGCCACAGAACGTGATGGCATTGCGGTCGTTTCTGGGACTCCTGAACTACTTTGGTAACTTCTTACCGTGTCTCAGCACCCTGTTAGAACCATTGCATGTCTTACTATGAAAAGGAGATGAATGGTTTGGGCAAAAGCCAAGGGAAATGCCTTTGTAAAAACAAGAAAATTGTTATGCTCAAACAAATTGCTTGTGTTGTATGATCCATATAAGCGTTTGGTACTAGCATGTGATGCGTCGTCATATGGCGTCGGGTGTGTATTGCAACAAGCTAATGATTTCTGGAAACTGCAACCGGTTGCTTATGCATTCAGGAGTTTGTCTAAGGCTGAGAGAGCCAACAGCATGATTGAGAAAGAAGCGTTAACGTGTGCCTATGTGGTAAAGAAAATGCATCAATACCTGTTTGGGCTAAAATTCGAATTGGAAACTGACCATAAACCACTTTACATCCCTGTTCTCCAAGAGTAAAGGGATAAATACCAACGCATCGGCCCGCATCCAGAGATGGGCGCTCACGTTGTCCGCATACAACTATGCCATCCGCTACAGGCCAGGCACAGAAAACTGCGCCGATGCTCTCAGTAGGCTGCCATTGCCCACCACGGGGGTGGAAATGGCACAGCCCACAGATCTAGCCATGGTTATGGAAGCATTTGAGAGTGAGCAATCACCCGTCACTACCCGGCAGATCAAAACCTGGACAAGTCAGGACCCCTTATTATCTCTAGTCAAAAGCTGTGTGCTTCACGGGAGCTGGTCCAGTGTCCCAGTGGAAATGCAGGAAGAGATAAAGCCGTTCCAGCAGCGCAAAGATGAAATGTCTATACAAGCAGACTGTCTTCTGTGGGGCAATCGAGTAGTGGTCCCCAAGAAGGGCAGAGACACCTTCATCAATGACCTCCACAGTACCCACCCAGGCATCGTAATAATGAAAGCGATAGCCAGATCCCACGTGTGGTGGCCCGGTATCGATGCGGACTCAGAGTCCTGCGTTCACAGATGTAATACATGCTTGCAGTTAAGCAATGTACCCAGGGAGGTGCCACTAAGTTTATGGTCTTGGCTATCCAAACCGTGGTCTAGGGTATACGTCGACTATGCATGCCCGTTCTTGGGTAAAATGTTCCTTTCGGTTGTAGACGCATACTCCAAGTGGATTGAATGTGAGATAATGTCGGCTAGCACGCTGCCACTACTGAAAGCCTGCTGCGGGCCATGTTTGCCACATGGCCTACCCGATGTCCTGGTGAGCGACAACGGGCCATGTTTTACCAGTGCTGAGTTCAAAGAATTCATGACCTGTAACGGGATCAAACATGTCACATCTGCCCTGGTTAAACTAGCATCCAATGGTCAGGCAGAGAGAGCAGTGCAAACCATCAAGCAAGGCTTGAAGAGGGTAACTGAAGGCTCACTGCAGACTCGCCTATCCTGAGTCCGGCTTAGCTACCGCACGAGACCCCATTCATTCACTGGGATCCCACCTGCTGAACTGCTCATGAAAAGAGCATTTAAGACAAGGCTCTCGTTAGTTCACCCTGATCTACATGAACAGGTAGAGAGCAGGCGGCTTCAACAAAGTGCATACCATGATAGCGCAAATGTGTCAAGCGAGATTGAAGTCAATGATCCTGTATTTTTTTAAATTATGGACAAGGTCCCAAGTGGTTTCCTGGCACTGTCGTGGCCAAAGAGGGGAGCAGGGTGTTTCGGGTCAAACTTTCAAATGGACTCATTCACCGGATACACTTGGACCAAATCAAACTCAGATTCACGGACTATCCTAAGCAACCCACCTTGGACCCTACCTTTTTTGATCCCCCAACATACACACCAGTGGCAACCGGCACCACGGTTGACCACGAAGCAGAACCCATCATCCACAGCAGCCCTGCAGGGCCCAACGCACCAGGCAGCCCAGCAAGGCCAGCTGCACAGCAGCCCAGTGAGGGCCCAACAAATGATTCAACAACACCAGCTTTCACACCGAGACAATCAACCAGGGCAAGAAGGGCCCCAGATCGACTCACATTGTAAATAGTTACTATTGACTTGAGCAGACGGGGGGTTGGGGGGCAGAAAGGAGGAGGAGTGTTGTATTTACTCTGTACAGACACCAGAGGGCTCATCCCCTGGAGTCCCAAGGGATCCCATAATCCCTTGGGAGCACAGGTATTTAAGGAGACTTCACAGATTGGAGAGGCACTCTGGAGACCTGCAATAAAAGATTACGGTCACACTTTACTTTGAGCTCAGTGTTCAGTTGACCCTTTCTCCATACACAACACTACCTTTATGCCAGAATCAAGGTTTTTTTAAAGTCCTCCCCCACCCCCCAGCAAAACATTCTTTCTCTCTCCTCCCCACCCCCCACCCCCCACAAAACTCGCCTCCTCCTCCCTCCCCCCCCCCCCCCCCCAATCAAAACTCTCAAGCACAACCATCAATAAATAAAACCGGAAGTCCTACCTCGGCCCAGGAACTCAGCGGGCTGGCCGGCCGGTGCAGGAGGCCACTCGGCCGGGGATAAGGTGCGGTGAGATCGGGGTGTCCCTTCGGCCGGGGATAGGGGCTGCGAGCATCGGGTCCTGCTCACAGCCCACAGGACACGTTGGGCGAGCAGGAGCATGCGTGCAGACTTCACTACACATGCATACAGCTGCTGGCAGTGCTTTCTGCGCTGGCCTGTTGCTCTGTCTCCCACTGCACAATGCACGCCATGCTGGGACTCCGGGGGCTCGGAAGAGCGGCCAGGATGGGGTGACTTTTTTTTTCCCAGTGCCGTTTCCAGCGCGTAAAGTCAGCGCACTTAAGGTAATTGCGCCGAATAAAGGGGTTGGGCAAAATTGAGCCCATGGTCACCATTACTACAAGGAAAACCGTTACACATCCGTCGCAGCTCGAGTGCCGCCGCAGAATATGGCCGGAGGATCGCACCTGGGGACACACGACCTCTCCACCCCATTTTTCGCCGTGGAGTGTCAAAACCTGGTGAAACACGGGTCGCATATGACCCGAAAATCCAGCCCCATTATCTCTCTTTCTCTCTCCACAGATGCTGCCTAACCTGCTGAGTGTTTTCCAGCATTTTCTGTTTTTATTTCTAACCACTCTCTGGGTAAAGAAGTTTCTATTGAATTCCTTATCAGATTTATTAGTGACTATCATATATTTATTAAATTATATCAGACATTTTATAACCTTGTGCACTGGTAAGAGTATTATGTGTGATTTTGACACACAGCTTCAAAAAGTAATTGAAGAACTGAAAGAGTTCATAGAAGAGTGATTGCTAAATAGATGTAAGTTGTGAGGTTTTGTTCTCGTTCCAGTTTTCTGTTTTTAAAGGGAGGAAAATCTGAGACTTCTTGTTGTGGGCGTGTCTTGGGTATGTAGTCGTCAAATCAAGGAAGGTTGGGAAATAGATCGACAGCTAAGCCCACTTCAGGACTGAAGAAGCATCTAACCAGAACTGACTCTTCAGTGCAATATTGAGTGAGTGCATTGTTGAAAGTGCCTTCCTTCAAATGGGAAGTCAAACCTTGGCCTCATCTGCCTGTTGTGCTTGTTCAGGTGGGTGTCACAAATCCCATTTCACTATTTGAAGAAAAGCAAAAGTTCTTCCAGTATCCCCCTCCAACCAGCATCACCAAAAGTAAATAACTGGTCATTTATTTCATCGCTGTGTGCAGAATAGCTGTTGCTTTTGTTTATATAACAAAGCATTTGCACTTCAAAGTAATTATTTGTATGTAAAGTGCTTTGAAACATGATAAGGTGCTGCTTAATGCAAGTTTTTTCTCAGCATACCCTGTCAAGCCAGTATGTAACATTTCAGTGTGGGGGGGGGGAACAGAAAATAACTCGCTGTCGCCTACCCAACAAATATTTATCTGTCAGATTGATCAGTTTCTTCCTTTTCTGGGTTGGGTTTTCATTAATTTCAATTGGCAGAAATTTCACCGGAAAAATGCTTTGAGACTGAACCAGACCGTTTGCAACCTTGCCGCCCTATTTGACCCTGAGATGAGCTTCTAACTACATATCTACTCCATCAGCAAAAACGTCTCCTTCTGCCTCCGTAACCTCCACTCATCTGCTGCTGAAACCCTCATCAATGCCTTTGTTACCTCTAGACTTGACTATTCGAAATGCTCTCCTGGCCGACCTCCCATTTTCCACACTCTATAAACTTTGAGCTCACCCAAAACTCTGAAGCCCATATTCTAACTTGCACCAGTCCCATTCATCCATCATCCATCGTTGACCTACTTTTGCTCCTGATCTGGCAATGCCTCGATTTTAAAAATTCTCATCCTTGTTTTCAAATGCCTTCATGGCCTTGCCTCGCCACTCCCTATGTCTGTAACCTCCTCCAGCCCTCTGCGATCTCTGTGCATCTCCAATTCTGGCCTCTTGCACAACCCCAATTTTAATCGCTCCATCATTGGCAGCCGTACTTTCAGCCGCCTAGGCCCTAGGCTGTGGAATTCCCTCCCCTCCTTTTAAGATGCTCCTTAAAACCTACCTTTTTGACCAAGCTTTTGGTCATCTGTCCTAATATCTCCTTGTGTGACTGTCAAATTTTGTTTGATGCTCATGTGAAGTGCCTTGGGACATTGTACTACAAATGTAAGTTGTGTTGTTTGGCCTAATTACCAACTATTCAGCTGAATGATGAGATGTAAAAGACATTGAAAGTGATGGAGGAATTCTTCCTAACTGGCTGAGATTGATGGCGGCGTTACCCAGGAAGTATTAAACAGGAGAGATGCTAATAATTTCAAGCTTTGATCACACTTTGTAATCTGCATATGTTTGTAACGCTCTACACATACAGTACACACATTCATTTTGCATATTTTACTATTTCAGTCCCTGATGGGTTTCCCATGCCTGTGTACATAATGAAGAAAACTGTCAGGCTGACAACATTTTAAATTCTGTTCTATGTATGCAATGCCCAGAGTAATATTTCAGTTAGCAGTGCTAAAATTTACATAATATCCACAATTTGAATATGTTTTTGTAACTTAATTTTTGAATTGCACTAGGTTTGAAATCTTGCTTATTTGAACACATGTTTGCTACAGTTTAGGAATAAGAGCTCCAGCAGCCACACTGTTTTGAGGACTGGATTAAAAACCTGCCCAGATGCCATAAGAATGCTATAAATTAAACATTTATAGTGCAGCCCATGTGATATTGCAAATTATTTTAATCTGTTGACTGTGCTTTGCTTCCAACAGCTGCAAGCAAATGATCCTTTGCTGCCAGTGAAAATGTCTCATCTAAGGCTTGTAGTTATGAAATATATATGCTTTTATAAAACATTGTGTATCACCAATTAATTAACTTTAAAAAAAAATAGCTTCATATTCATTTGTTCCCTTCTATTTTCTAAGCTTTGTATTCTTGTAAATATTCTCATGCCAGAATGTGCAGATTGCAATCTGAAAGTCTTGTGCTGTTAGCATCATACCAACATTGTGTGGTGATATATCATTATAATTTTTATTGATCTTTATTATAAACCATGCAATCAACTTTCTCTGATGGCAAGTTTAGATTTTTTTTAATCCATAGTCTAGGACCCCGATGTTGTTTGCCATTTGCCTGTGTATTACAGGTAGTTCAGAGTTTAGCGCTGAGCTTGCGTGTACATCTTTAATTCATTCAAACACCTATTAGTCCATGTATATTTTCCAATAATGGAACACTTAGAGCAGATTAAAAGTCTTTACAGTGCACTTAGCAGACTTTGGCATTTCATGGATAATAACTAATGAGGTTACAAAGCAAAAGCTTTTGGATGAATAATTAACAGATTAATATAATTTGCAATGCATGTGGGGTTTACAATATCACATGGGACTGTCGGTACTGTAGCCAGCTTCCGGAGAAAATGATGGCAATTGTTCGCAATAAAATAGCATGTGCTAATAGTATCACTTAAACGCATAGGCAGTGAAGGTTCTAACAGTATTTCAAATACTGTAACTGTGTAAAATTTATGAATCTTATCATTTAGAATGCACCTCATGGTGGCCCTGGGCAAAATAGAGAATAGATTGATTAGCCAGGAAGGGGTGTGGAGTTGTGAAAGAAAGATAACCAACCCCTTATTGCACACTAATACAAATACAAAGGGTCACAAACCTGAAACGTTAACTCTGTTTCTCTCCACAGATGCTGTTTGAGATTTCCAGCATTTTCTGTTTTTTTTCCCTAATTACACAAAGGATAATGGTCATTTGCTCTTCAGATCAAAAAGCATTTCACTTTGCATTCTCCTCTGAGTGGTTTGGAGTACTGGAGTCTGGCTGGTGTGTATTGGACAGGCTGAGTGAGCAATTGTTTTCAGTTGAGCCTTACACTATATAGGGCTCAAAATTGGCCAGGAGTTGCTCTGTTTTTTTTTGGAGCAACTTGATTTTTCTGGAGTATCTTAAAAATCCCTATTTTGTACATTCAATTTGCGCCGGTGTAAGTGAATTAGTTAGGATTTTTTTCGTTTTGTTTTTTTTCTGTCAGAAGGGGATGTTACCAGCCACCTATGCCAGTTTTGGCCATTTAGACCACTTTGGCCAGCTAATAGTTACTCCAAATCTACTTATGCCAGTCTATGTGACTACTTGAGAAAACTCTTGTGGAGAGTTAAAAAATAGGTGTAGGTAAGTACATTCTAAAGCTCCAAGACCTACAAAGCACAAAAATAAGCATTCAATAACAAATAAAAAATAGGAAGCGGAGAGGACCTGCACCTAAAGCACCAAGACTTACAAAGCACTAAACGAAGCACAAAAAGTAATAAACAATCAAAAACAAAAAAAAAATAGAAGTCCTACCTTCATCTGACCACTCGGCCAGGGATAGGGGCAGCAACTGCGAGCATCGGGTCCCTCTCGCAGGACGCGCTGGGGGTGAGGAGCTACTGCACATGCGCGCACACTCTAACGCGCATGTTCAGACGTCCTGGCCCTGTTTTCAGCGCTGGGACGTTGGCTCTGCCCCCAATCCACTGGCCACGCTACGCCACCACCAAGGAGAGGCCGGACAGCAGCCAAAGTCGGGAGGAAGATTTTCGGCACGCTTGGAGGCGGATAAAAGCGACCCACCTTGGGTGAGCGCGGTAAAAATCGGCAGGGGCCAATTTTGAGCCCTATATAACCAATAGAAGCTTTAAATGTTCTATTTTTAGATTTATATCTAGACATATATAAAATCCTATGGAATGTATTATTAATGTTGCGTCACATTGGTTTACGCTATTTGATTAACCATAAACCGATGTCCTGTTAAATGAAAACCTTTTATTTTCTGCACTCTTCCTCCACTAACATCTTTCTCCTTAATTTCACCTGTACATGTAAAGTCAAATATTTTCATGTCTCTTCTGTGTAATGCTGCTTGTTTAAAGTTTACAATAAAAATATAGGATGCATTACTGATGCCATGCTCCCAATGGGGAGTCTTGCTTAAAGAAAGCCCAGGTTGGAAATAAATAAATTCTCTGATCTGCGCTCCCTTCAAGTGAGGTTACCTACTCGGAATCTGGGGTCAGTGAATTTGTCTTGAGAAGCAAAAAAAATAAGCACATGTAAAGCTTAGCAAGCTAAAAGTTGCATAATGAAGTTAAGCTGCTTACAGAGGAACTCACAGATGGTATTCAATCTAGCTTCAGGAAATGCTTTCATAGTGTGGTGACTGTACAATCATTGACATTGTTACAGTAAAATTTGCCTAAAAGATAGTCATGGTAATAAAAATCTCCCTTTTTAAAAAGTTAAAAAATATTGGCTCTCTGGTTCATGATTATTGTGACATACTGCTTAATTCTAATTTCCCTAGTCTCCCTGAGACTGTGTATTTTTCATCATGAACTTGAAATTCTCACAAATAGTCCAAATTCTGTGCAATGCTGGCACTCCTTCATCCGGTGCTTGTGGTGCCCATGCTGAAGAATGAGGTTAATCAGATTACAGTTTAGAGAAATTAAACTGCTGCAATACACAGTAATAAATGGAGCAAACCTTGTGTGGACAGGAAGAAAATAATCTAGTGCCACCAGTGATCCAGCCTACTAGAGAGGATATGGTGAAATGTCTGAAGTAAAGCTTAAAATTGCATGAAGTAATGGATCCGGTAGTAAAATGCTCAAAGGGTATGTACTTTCAGTTTTATGGCCAAGTGTAACTTGCTCCCTGTGTTCACAGTGAACTGTTCTATTTAGGATATGGGTTGAATTTCAGTGCTTCTAACATTCTTCCACTTGCTTAACTCATGTCGCCAGTACATGTTCATTTCTAGCCTCCAACCTCTATCTCTCCAGCTCAATTCTTCTTGTTATCTATGGTCAGTGTTATTCTGAACTTTTCTCTTATTTCTTCTAAATTCCAGATACACTGTCCTACGTGATCTTTCTCCGCCCTACATCACAACTGTGTTAAAATCATGACTCATCTCGGTCTCTTACACTGACTCATTATTTTCCCAGGGCCTCAAAGTTGTAGAACTCCTTGCTCCTGCAATCTTTTTAAATCCAAGCTTGGTATGGCCTAATCAGGATTTATTTCACCTCATTTATTCTTTTCAAAATGTGTCCAGTCCTGCACTGTAAGTCTTAATTCTTCTAGGTTTCTCAATTTAAAAAAAAATTAATGGTCACAAAATAATTATCAATACAGAAAATGTATTGCCCGGGCAAAGAGATGCCAGATGAAGGAACCATGTATGCATGGACTAGAACTAATGAACAATAATACAATGAATCCTGAAATGCCAGCAAAATGATAAAAGCCCAATGAAGCTTAGAACTATTTACAATGCAGAGTAAAGAAGGGCAATAATAAATTACCACATTTTTTGTAAGAGAATTGTTACTCTTTCCACCCCATCTTATTTTTGATATTTAATACAGTAGAGAGTTGTATTGAGGGATTCACAAGGGAAGACCTGGTTTACCACAGGACTCCCTGTTTTTCTTCCCCAGGCAGATTATAAAGCTTTATAAAGTCTAATGATGAGGGTCTTGCACTGTTCGCTCACGTGTAATTGGGAATCTCTCACAACTGTTGCAGTTTAGTTATTCAGACTAATAATTCGTGGGACTGAACAACCAGAAAATTTTGCAAATGAACGAAACCAATGATAGCAGCTGTTGTTTCACCAACTTGCACCACACACGCACTTAAACATAGCTCGATGACATGCATTCTTCTTTGTCTTTACCTTTGCTCCCAAGTGGACATTTTAGGGGCTGAAAATCTGTTTTTTCCAACAACAAAATAAACTTGTCGGTTTGAGAGTCTCGTGTGCATGTGAACATTCTCTGCACACAAGGCAGCTTCACAATATAAATGTGTTGGTGCATGATTTACAGATAAGGAAAAGATAAGACAGATTGTTATGAGTTTGAAAGAAATGTTGCTCAGATCAAGATACTGCCATCAGTGCACAAAAAGAGAAATGGGTATGAGGAAGGCTGGAGCTGAAACTGATGGGATCAAGAGTTGTATGCTAACAATTCATTCTGGTTGTGTTATGAAGAACATAAACATCCATTGATCTATGCTGCTTAAGGCTCCCATAAAAAATGCACTTTGATTATCTTGTATAGACAGAGATTCTGAATGGGAGGGACAGGAATGGGGAAGGGTATTTGGCAGAATCACTGCTCCAGAGAGTGTTAAGTGACAAATTTCAAGAGACCATTGCCTTATTAGAAAATTAGTTCAATATATATCTCTAAATTCTGAGAATAGGGTTGTAGCATTATACAATCTTACAGCACAGAAGGAGGCCATTCCTCCCTGTCGTGCCTGAGCCCGCTCTTTGAAAGAGCTGTCCAATTTAGTCCCACACCCCAGCTTTTTCCCCAAAACCCTGCAAATTAGTCCTCTTCAGCTACATGTCCAATTGCCTTTTGAAAGTTACAATGGAATCTCTATTACATCATACTTTCAGGTTGTGCATTCCAGATCTTAAAAACCCTCTGTGTAGAAATTTCTCCTCATGTTCCCATGATCTTATTGAATGGGGGAGCAGGCTCGAGGGGCCGTATGGCCTACTCCTGCTCCTATTTATTTTAAATCTATGATCTCTGGTTACCAACCCACTTGTCAGAGGAGATAACCTTCTCTGTTCTAAGAAGAACAATCCCATTTTCTCCAATCTCTCCACATAACTGAACTCCCTCATCCCAAGTATCATCCCTGGTAAACCTCCTCTGAACCCTGTCTGAGGCCTTGACATTCTTCCTAAAGTGTGGTGCCAGAATTTTACACAATATGCCAGGTGAGGCCTAATCATTGATTTGTAAAGGTTTAGTATGACTTCATTATTTTTACATTCAATGCCCCTATGTACAACGCCAAGTATACCATATATTTTCTTAACTGCCTTATCAAGCTGCCTTGCCACCTTCAAGGATCTGTGAATATGTACCCCCAGGTCCCTCTGCTCTTCACTCCCTCAAAATAATACAATTTAGACTATACTGCCTCCACAATAATGTTGTTTTACAGACATATGGCTGTGTAGGCAGAAGAGATTAAAGTGAATGGTACTTAAGTATGCGTGTGGTTTTGTGTAATCTATTATGGATATGCTGAGATTCCATGCTTGTTATATCAATTCTTTAGATGGAATATAAACTCTGTAGCCATGATAAATGCATGTATTCTTATAAAGACTACTTTCTCTAGAATTCTCCCCCACCCCGGCTAACAAGGCTAACAAATAGGAACTGATCTGTCTATCATTTAAGGTATCAAAGAAATCTAAACTTACAGGAATGTTTTTAATTTGTAAGTACTTTGATTAAATTACTAATACAAAAGCAAAATACTGCGGATGCTGGAATCTAAAATAAAAACAGAAAATGCTGGAAATCTCAGCGGGTCAGGCAGCAGCTGTGGAGAGAAAAACAGAGTTAATGTTTCGATCGACGGCCATTCATCAGAATTACTGGCATTCCTATTTTATGTAGTGGCCATTTTCTGTTGCTGTTTTTCATCTGTCTGTAATTTAGGAAGTGTATCTTAGCAGCCCACCATGATCTGGAAATCAATTAATCTTGGCCATAGTTGGTCTGCCTGTATTATTACTGTGCATTTGTGAGGTGTGTTCTTTATCTTGCCTCTGCAGCCTTGTAAATGTTAATTATGAGTATATCTGTATATGCTCATTATATCTGTAAGTAGTGCTGATCAGTGTATGAAAAGTGACTCAGCACAGTGAAACTAGCCAGCCCAGAGCACTGGAACCCTATAGTGACGTAGTCTGGCTGTGAAGTACGGTGCCTATCCTTTATATGTGAGGTTTCTTTCAATACTTTTGAGCTTCATCTAATATTTATCACGCATCTGTTTTTCTCTGACTGGTACATATTTTATATTTTTCCTCTCTTGTATAGGGTACACAAACTATAACGGAGCAGGGATGAATGGTGCAAGTAAGATAATGGATTTTTTCGACGAACCGATTCCTGGTGTGGGGACATATGAAGATTTCAATACCATAGACTGGGTTCGTGAGAAATCCAGGGACAGAGACAGACACAGAGAGGTATGTTAATATCAGTACTTAAAGCTGCGTATAAAACACTTGAACAAAATAATTAAAAACCTCATTATAAAATAATCTGTTATAAACACTATCCCTTGTTGTACAACCACTTACCTCTGGCTATTTAAATTACATTTTATTTTATCTTTAAAAATAATCCACTTTTTTCCCTTTCCATTCTTTAGGTTCTTCCCAGCCAGAAGGCAACATGCTTCCAGACCTCTGCCATTTAGTGCAATCAGTCTCTAGAGAGTGCAGGTTGATGGTCTGTTTGATCATATCCTAGTTCATGCATCTCATTAGGAATTATGAAAAACGTAGCTCATAAGGACTATATAGTAATGAGGGTTAAGTATATTTGATCCTCTTCCAGTCTGAATTATATGCAATATGAATATTAAGGGATTCAGTTATACATAATCCAAAGTATGAGTTACAATGATCGCAAGACATCTTATATTGGTTCAGCAGTTGTTTTGTAATGCAAAAATATTTTGCATTATAGATTACTTTCTGAGAATTATTTTCTATACTTTTTCCCTTCCTTCCTTTCCCCTACTCCCCCCTACCCCACCCCACCCCACGCAGAAGATCCTGTTGGGCTAAATGGTCTGTTTCTGTGCCGTATATCCAGTTCCACAAGCCAAGCGATGCCTTGCCAAAGTGGCCATTCATTCTGTGAACTTAGACAATGAGTAACAGCATAGGGGGTTCAGAGCCAAGCCTGATGCTGTCCTTACCTGGCATTCACTTTCTGATAGGGGTCAATGGATAGCAATCGGGAGCAGGAACTCATTATTTCCCCTTCAGTGCCTCAGGGCCGCTGAGGCCAGTCAGTGGTAATGCTGCAACTGCCAATTGGCGACGATCAGCTAACCGGGCTGGCTGGGACTGAAACCTAGGAAGTTCTTTGTTTGTATGAATCACATTACATTCTATATTTAACAACTGTCCATCAGGGGACTGCGAAAGAATTTTGCTTCAAAATGGAAACGAGATACAGAGATAGTTTTATGGCCCAGAAGCATCCTGCATGTGATCTACATTTGGAATACAATTCATCACTGCTGTATTGTATCTGGAAGTATATTGTTTTCATACTGTTGGTGCTAGTGGGGAATATCAATGCAGATGGCAATGGATGGCAGGCAATTGAATCGTGATTTGAAAAGTGGTTATAATGTGATTTATGTTAGTGGCTGACTAAGGGAATATTGTGGCATCAAAATATTTAGTTTGTGTCTTAAAATCCCTTCCCGGTTTGAATATTTATGTCGGGTTGTGATTTTGGGCTGTTCACTGTATGACTCACCTGGATTTGTGTCTGAGTATGTATGCCTCTTATCTTGTAAAATATGAGATGCCTTTATACCTTGTTTTCTTTCAGGGTAAATATTGGCTGTCGGAGAGCTTACTACCCAAGTGAATGTCCTGTTAGCAATGAGGAGGCAGGAGTGAAACACATTATTGTTCCAATGACCATTTGGTATATCAAGTGGTGCAAAATAATCCATCTGAGGATGAAAGCTTCAGAAGTTGCAGAGATCAAATATCCATGTAAAACTGAACCGATAAGATGTGCTTCGTACATTGCATACTGCAACTGCCACCTTTATTTAGTGCTTGTCTAAGCACTAAATCCTGATACAAGAGATGCTGAATAGCATATAAAGAACTCAATCCAAATAAAGCAAGCAGCCTTTTTTGTGTTTTGACCCATAAATAAATAAATTGCAGCCCAAGTGTGCTGTATGCAGTGGAGAGACCTGCCATGCACACTCTGCTCGAGCAATAAACTAGTCTGGAGGAGGAAAGGAATAAGCCAGGAGCAGTACCGATGCCACCATAATCATCATCCTTCAATGTGTTACTGGCTTCAGGAGCGGAGGTCTAACGCTATCTGAATTGCCTTTTGCTCCAGAAGCTTGTAATGCACTGAAGGCTTATGCTTGTGGTGGCGGCAATATCACTCCTGGTATGCTCCTTTTACGAGACAAAGAACAGCTCCCAGTACTGTGTGTGAGGGAGAGGCAAAGAGCGAGCTAATGAAAGACATGAAATGTGAGCGGTGGTGCACGCTGGTGTTGGAGAGAAGGAAGGAATGCTGGGGAAAAAAATAGATGGAAAGAGGATGAATGAAAGAGTAAATCCAGTTTTCAAGTAAATATTATCGGAAACCCAGGGACTGCAGTTCAACAACGTTTGCTTGGTGTACCTGTGCTAGTTGTTTATGATCTCACAGTAACATACCATAATATATATAAAAATAATGGCTCTTTGTCAGGTTTTTGAGCTTTTTAACTGTGGACACAACCAAATCTATTGCATTTGCTACACTTCAGTAGCAGTCATTTCTTTGAATTCCAACCCAGCAAAAAAAAAGTAGGCAGGGATACGGAATTTTCACAGGTTAACAAAGAGGAGGTTCCTATAATAGAACAAGTTAAGCAAGATATTACGACAACTGAAATAGAAATAAAGGAGAGAGAAGATGAACTAGTATCTCAGAACCCCAGGTCCAGATGGATTGCACTCACAGATGCTCAATAAAAACTAGGTAGGAGATAGCAGAGGCACTGGTACCCATATCTAAAAACTCGATAGTGCTGTGACCACTTTTGTTTTACCATATACACAACTGACTTGGACTCAGGAATGGGAAGTAAGTTGTTGAAATTTGCAGATTATATCAAATTGGGGAATTATAGCCAATAATGTGGAAGGCTGCACCATATTGGAGGAAGACATCAACAAGCATTCAGAGTGGATGGATAAACAATAAATTAAATTCAATATAGCAAAGTGGTTAATTTTTGTAGGAGGAATAAGGAGGCCACTTATTCCTTTGGAAGGTAAGAAACTAAATGGGGGTAGAGGAGCAAAGAGATCAAGATATATAGCTACATTGCTAAAAGTAGCAAAAAAGTTGGTAAGGCCATAAATTGTACAAATAAAGTACTGAGGTTCATTTTTAGAGGAATAGAATTGGGGGGGTGGGTGGGTGGGGGGGGGGTGAAGGTGGTGCGGCCCATTCAAAATACTTCACGTGCATAGTTTTTCCTATTTAAAAGCCGGCTGCGTGGGAGCTGCAGCACACTGCCCGGGTGCACATCTTAAAGCGTACATTGGCAGCGAGATAATGTTAAATTTATATTGCATTTTGGTTGGACCACACTTGGAGTACTATCCATAATTCTGATCACCATACATCAAAAAAGATATTGAAGCACAAGAGAAAGTGCAGAAAATATTAACAAGGATTCTAACAGAATTGAAAGGATGCTTCTGTCAGGAAAGATCCAGCAGGTTGGGACTCCAGAGAAAAGAGGAGATCTGATAAAGATCTTTATATTTCTGAAGGGCTTCGATAGGGTGGATGTGGAGAAACTGTTTCTCTCTATGGGTGAGTCCAGAACAAGGTAGCATAACTGTGTGGAACCACTAACACACCAAAGAATTTAGGAGGAATTTATTTACACAGAGCATGGTGAGAATATTGCCACATGAATTGGGTGAAAGAGATTGCATTCTCTCATTCATGGGGAGGCTTGATGTATACATGAGGGAGCAGGGAATAGAGAGATAATGGGACAGAGTGGGAAGAGGAAATTAGAGTGAGATAAGATTCATGTAGAGTATAAACAACAGGCTAGACCAGTTGGGCCGAATAGCCTGTTTCTGTGCTGTAGATGATATGATGCAGCCAATCTGGCATGCCTTGATGACCCTGAGTTGTTCAATGTCCACAGCGCTTGGTCTGCCCTCCAGACCATATAACCAGTGCCTGTGAAAAGATACTTGATTACTCAACCAGAAAACACCAGGATTGGTTTGATTCTTCACTGCAGTCAAGGCCACCTACGGTCCAAACTCCTAAGGCCCCACCCCACTCCTGGCAAAAAACGGGGCAACACTCATCAAGGACACCGAGGCAGTCGGGGCCCGCTGGAAGGAGCACTTTGAAGATCTCCTCAATCGAGATTCTGCCTTGACTTGAGTGTTCTCAACTCCATCCTGCAACATGCACCCCGCCACCACCTCCGTGAAACTCCAACGTTGCAAGAGGTAGGCAAAGTCAGAAACGGCTCAAGAATAACAAGGCTACCGGTACGGATGGAATTCCTGCTGAGGCGCTAAAATATGGCGGAGAGGCGCTGTTGGCATGGATACATGACCTCATCTCTCTCATCTGGAGGGAGGAGAGCATGCCGGGGGATCTCAGAGATGCAGTGATCGTGTACATTTTCAAAAAGGGGACAAGTCCGACTGTGGCAACTACAGAGGAATCTCCCTGCTATCAACCACTGGGAAGGTTGTCGCTAGAGTCCTCCTCAACCGTCTTCTCCCTGTGGCCGAGGAGCTCCTCCCGGAATCACAATGCAGATTTCGTCCCCTACCGGGGAACAACAGACATGATCTTTGCAGCACGACAACGGCAGGAAAAATGCAGGGAGCAGCGCCAGCCCTTATACATGGCCTTTTTCGATCTTACAAAGGCCTTTGACACTGTTGAACGTGAGGGCTTGTGGAGCAAAATCCTCCGTTTTGGGTGCCCCCAAAAGTTTGTCAACATCCTTCGCCTGCTTCATGACGACATGCAGGCTGTGATTCTTGCCAGCGGATCCGTTACAGACCCATTCCACGTCCGAACCGGGGTCAAACAGGACTCCGTCATCGCTCCAACCCTCTTCTCAATCTTCCTCGTTGCCATGCTCCACCTCACTGCCAACAAGCTCCCTGCCGGAGTGGAACTAAACTACAGAACTAGTGGGGAGCTGTTTAGCCTACGCCACCTCCAGACCAGGTCCATGACCACCCAAACCTCTGTCGTTGAACTGCAGTATGCGGACGATGCCTGCGTCTGCACACATTCGGAGACTGAACTCCAGGATATAGTCAATGTATTCACCGAGGCATATGAAAGCATGGACCTTACACTTAACATCTGTAAGACGAAGGTCCTACACCAGCCTGTCCTTGCCGCACAGCACTGCCCCCCAGTCATCAAGATTCATGGCGCAGCTCTCGACAACGTGGACCACTTCCCATATCTCGGGAGCTCCTGTCAACAAAGGCAGACATTGATGCAGAGATTCAACATCGCCTCCAGTGCAGCCTTCGGCCGCCTGAGGAAAAGAATGTTCGAAGACCAGGCCCTCAAACCTACCACCAAGCTCATGGTCTACAGGGCTGTAGTAATTCGAGCCCACCTGTATGGGTCAGAGGCATGGACGACTTACAGAAGACACATCAAGTCGCTGGAGATATATCACCAACGATGTCTCCGCAAGATCCTGCAAATCCCCTGGGAGGACAGACGCACCAACATCAGTGTCCTTGCCCAGGCTAACATCCCCAGCATTGAAGCACTAACCACACTAGATCAGCTTCGCTGGGCAGGCCAGTTAATTCGCATGCCAGACACGAGACTCCCTAAGCAACTGCTATATGCGGAGCTCCTTCATGGCGAACGAGCCAAAGGTGGGCAGCAGAAACGTTACAAGAACACCCTCAAAGCCTCCCTGGTGAAGTGCGATATCACCACTGACATCTGGGAGACCCTGGCCGAAGTCCGCCTTAGGTGGAGAAAGTGCATCCAGGAGGGCGTTGAGCTCTTCGAATCTCAACAACGTGAGCATGAAGAGATCAGGCGCAGGCAGCAGAAGGAGTGTGTGGTAAATCAGTGCCAACCTCCACTTCGCCCGACGAATATCTGTCCCACCTGTGACAGGGTCTGTGGCTCTCGTGTTGGACTGTTCAGCCACCAAAGAACTCACTTTAGGAATGGAAGCAAGTCTTCCTCGATTTCGAGGGACTGCCTATGATGATCTGATATATGATGCAGGGGAGGGAGGGGTAAGATGATTTGTGTCAAGTCCAGAAATACTGCCAATAATAATGATTGTGTACACACTTTCAAAGAAATCATCCTCGATTTTACCCCAGCTTGTCCATTTTACATTCTGCTCCCTGAAAATTCTATGTCCAACAGAGGTACCTTGTAAATGTTTTTCCCTGAAATTAGAAGAGTAAGTTCTAGGCCACAGAGCTAACTTGCTTGAGGTTTGCATACTAAAAGAATGTGACATGTATGTAAAGTTTGCTGATGACCACATTATATTGTATCTCATGACGTCCTCAGGATATCCCAAAATACTTTACAACACCAACAACAACAACTTGTATTTATATAGCACCTTTAACGTAGTAAAAGGTCCCAAGGCGCTTCACAGGAGTATTAATCAGACACAAAATTTGACACCGAACCGCATAAGGAGAAATTAGGGCAGGTGACCAAAAGCTTGGTCAAAGAAGTAGGTTTTAAGGAGCGTCTTAAGGGAGGAACCTTTGACCCCTTGAGTTAGGACACGGGCTGCTGAATTTTGAACCACCTAAAGTTTACGTAGGGTACAATGTTGGAGGCCAGCTAGGAGTGCGTTGGAATAGTCAAGTCTAGAGATAACAAAGGCATGAATGAGGGTTTCAGCAGCAGAAGAGCTGAGGCAAGGGCGGAGACGGGTGATGTTACGGAGGTGTAAATAGGCGGTCTTAGTTATGCTGCGGATATGTGGTCAAAAGCTCATTTCAAGGTCAAATATGACACCGAGGTCGCGAGCACTCTAGTTAAGCCTCAGACAGGAGTTGGGGAGAGGGATGGAGTCAGTGGCTAAGGAACAGAGCTTGTGGCGTGGACTGAAAAAAATGGCTTCGGTCTTCCCAATATTCAATTAGAAAATGTTTTTGCTCATCCAGAACTGGATGTCGAACAAGCTGTCCGACAATTTAGAGACCGTGGAGGGGGTCGAGAGAAATGGTAGTGTTAGGGCTGGGTGTCATCAGCGTACATGTGGAAACTGACACTGTGCTTTCGGATGATGTCGTCAAGGGGCAACATGTAGATGAGAAATAGGAAGGGGCCAAGGATAGATCCTTGAGAGACACCAGAGGTAACGATGCGGGGGCCGGAAGAGAAGCCGTTGCAGGTGATTCTCTGGCCACGATTATATAGATGAGAATGGAACCAGGCGAGTGCAGTCCCACCCAGCTGGACGACGGTGGGGAGGCGTTGAAGGATGGAGTGGTCAACCATGTCAAAGGCTGCAGACAAGTCAAGAAGGACAAGGAGGGATAGTTTGCCTTTGTCACAGTTACAAAGATTGTCATTTGCGACTTTGAGAGCCGTTTCAGTACTGTGGCAGGGGCGGAAACCTGATTGGAGGGATTCTAACATGGAGTTGTGGGAAAGATGGGCACGGATTTGGGAGGCGATAACATTCAAGGACTTTGGAGAGGACAGGGAGGTTGGGGATGGGGCAGTAGTTTGCAAGGACGGACAGATTAAGGGTTGGTTTTTTGAGGAGAGGGGTGATGATGGCAGATTTGGGGGAGAGGGGAACAGTATCTGAGGAGAGAGAAACATTAACAATTTCAGCTAACATGGGAGCCAGAAAAGGAAGTTTTGTGGTCAGCAGTTTGGTGGGAATAGGGTTGAGGGAGCAGGATGTGGGTCTCATGGACAAGATGAGCTCGAAAAGGTCATGAGGGGAGATCATAGTGAAACTGGAGAAAGATGTGAGGTCAGGGCTAGGGCAGGTGGGATCCTTCGAGGAAGTTTGGCCCAGTGGGCTAGGGGAAGGACGAGCAGTGGCAGAGGCAGCTGAATGGATGGTCTCAATCTTAAAGAGAAGGAGAAACATAGAAAATAGCTGCAGGAGTAGGCCATTCGGCCCTTGGATCCTGCACCACCATTCATGGCTGATCATGCATTTCAGTACCCCATTCCTGCTTTCTCTCCATACCCCTTGATCCCTTTAGCCGTGAGGGCCACATCTAACTCCCTTTTGAATATATCTAACGAACTGGCCCCAACAACTTTCTGTGGTAGAGAATTCCACATGCTCACAGCTCTGAGAAAAGAAGTTTCTCTTCATCTCGGTCCTAAATGTCTTACCCCTTATCCTTAGACTGTGACCCCTGGTTCTGGACATCCCCAACATCGGGAACATTCTTACGGCATCTAACCTGTCCAATCCAGTCAGAATTTTATATGTTTCTGTGAGATCCCCTCTCATTCTTCTAAATTCCATTGAATACAAGCCTAGACGATCCAGTCTTTCTTCATATGTCAGTCCTGTCATCCCGGGAATCAGTCTGGTGAACCTTCACTGCACTCCCTCAATAGGAAGAATGTCCTTCCTCAGATTAGAAGACTGAATCTGTACACAATATTCAAGGTGTGGTCTCACCAAGGCCCTGTACAACTGCAGTAAGACCTCCCTGCTCCTATACTCAAATCCTCTCGCTATGAAGGCCAACATGCCATTTGCAGCCTTCACCGCCTGCTGTACCTGTATGCCAACTTTCAATGACTGATGTACCATGACACCCAGGTCTCATTGCACCTCCCCTTTACCGATCTGTCACCATTCAGATAATAATCTGCCTTCCTGTTTTTACCACCTAAGTGGATAACCTCACATTTATCCACATTATACTGCATCTGCCATGCATTTGGCCACTCACCTAACCTGTCCAAGTCACCCTGCAGTCTCTTAGCATCCTCCTCACAACTCACACTGCCACCCAGTTTAGTGTCATCTGCAAACTTGGAGATATTACATTCAATTCCTTTGTCTAAATCATTAATGTATATTGTAAATAGCTGGGGACCCAGCACTAAACCTTGCGGTACCCCACTAGTCACTACCTACCATTCTGAAAAGGACCTGTTTATTCCTACTCTCTGCTTCCTGTCTGCCAACCAGTTCTCTATCCACGTCAATACATTACCCCCAATATCATGTGCTTTACTTGTCAAAAGGAAGTCCATGAGCTCCTCATACTTACTGTCGGAGGTGAGGGTGGAGATAGGGGAGAGGGGTTTAAGAAGAAGGTTAGCTCTGGAAAATAGAAGCCAGGGTTTATCTTTTTATATTCCAGAATGATTCTGGAATAGTGAGTGATTTTTGGCAGATGAGAGTAGGACCCGATAGTGCTTTGTGATCCAGCCAGATCTGCTGGTGAATGGCTAAACCAGTTGTCCGCCATATCCATTCAAGTCTGCATCCCTTGGACTTAAGGGAGTGAAGATGAGGGCCGTACCAGGGGAACGGCCAGGGTGAGAGATAGTACTTGTTTTAATAGGGACTAGGGCATCAAAGCTGGTGGTGAGGGTGTGATTGAGCAGATCTGTAGCTGCAGAAATATCCTGGTGAATGGAGGGCCCACGGCTGGACAGTTGGGAGTTCATAAGTGTAGTTGTAAGAGAGTTTGGAGAGTTTTTCCTTTTTCCAGGGCGGGCACAGAAGGAGGTAGGGTTGGATGTGGGAGGTGGAGAGCAATACGAGGAAGTGGTTAGAGCTGGCCTTATCTGCGATTGACACAGTGGGAGTAGCGAGGCCATGAGAGATGGCAAAGTCAAGCGATGGCTTGGGGAGTTTACATGGAGTTGGGGTGATTAAGGGAGAATAGGAGGCTAGTGAACTCGAGAGAGAGCATGATGAAATGAGATTGAGGTTGAAATCATCGAGGATGAGAAGTCGATCGGTGCTGATGGAGGAAATTAGTGAAGAAATATCGGTAATAACATTTTTATGTACTTGGGTGGGCGATAGAGAATGAGAATTTTAAACGTGAGGTGAGAGGGGTGTAATAGGGTGAGATGCTCAAATGAGGAGAAAGTGCAGGAGGAGTAGGGGGATAGACCAAGGTGTGATTTGCTGAGGAGAGCCACACCTCCATCACGGTGGTCTGAGCGGGGCAATTGGTGGAAGGCAGGGTGGCTTCATCCCTCAACCAAATTTCCGTCAGGGCCATGATGTCGATACAATCATCCATGATAAATTCATGGATGGCAAGGGCCTTTTTCACAGGCGCACAGACATTCTGGAGGGAGATGCGGAGAGGGTCAATGATGGCTGCCCCACTGCCAGCGTCCACTGGGTCAGCGCTGGGGGGACATTACTTGGATGAGAAAGAGATTGGAAAGATTAACTACAAACGTAGTAGCCTGTTAAGCAGAGTATGCCATTTTGTGCCTATCTTTATCATCACTGACCGACAGCGAGAATCTGCTCCCACGCAAAGAGAGGTTAGAAAATCCGCCAGATCAGACTGTTGGAGCACACCTCATTGTTGACCGAAGACCTGGAAGTAAGCAACTTGCTTCCACTAAGCCAGAATGGCACACTGTACAAGGAGATCGAAAGAGATGAACAAAACGTGTGTCAAAATATAGTGTAACATTTACTAATAGTTATTCATTTCTGATGAGTCCCATTATTTGAAGACACCTGTTTCCATTGATATTGTACCATTGGGGTCGATTGGTCCGTTCTGGGAAAGAATCTCCTGGAACTTTGAATTGTTTAGGCAATGGTTTACAGTACTAGTTAGTTAGTAAATAAAGTGCTCTGCCCGATGACTTTTGTAGGTGCTTTAATTATTTTGAGCAAAGTTCAAAATTTAGTCACATCCTTTGTCTTGGAATGTGGTAGTTAATTATTATGGATTCCTGTAGGTAATATTTTAAAGGATCACTGAGTGCAAAGTGTTAGTGCTGAGAATATAATCGACAACTGAAGTCACAAAAGTAGATCAGAAAACTATTGTGTTCCGAACACAGATGAGGCTGCACTCAGGGAGGTTAAAGTAAGTGACCTCAGTCTTTAATAAGACACTCCAGAGTGAGGAACAGGCCATAGGGGCCGGCTTATATACAGTGCTCCCAAGGGATGCTGGGATCCCTTGGGATGTCAGGGGATGCACTCCCTGGTGGCGGAACATGGGAGTGCATGCTTTACAGATACACATAATAACCCCCGCACCCCGCCCCCCAAAGTCAAAGTGAAAACTATTTACAAGGTGAGGCGGTTGGGAGCCTTTCTTTCCCTGGTGAACCGCCTCGGTACAAATGTCTGTTCTGGTGTGTTGGCTGTGCCCTCGCTGGACTGGCGTGTTGTTGGCCCTGCAGGGCTGCTGGGTGAGCCTGGCCTTGCTGGGCTGTTGGGCGTGATGGGTTTGATTTCCTGGTCAGGGTTGGTGTCATTGATCTTTTGGGTGTGTGTTGTGGGCTCGAAAAAGATGGTGTCTGCTGTGGGTTGTTCAGGGCAGTCTGTGAACCACAGCCTCATTTGGTCCAGGTGCTTTCTGCAAATTTGTCCATTGTCTAGTTTGACTACAAACACCCTACTCCCTTCTTTAGCTATCACCGTGCCCACGATCCACTTGGGACCATGTCCATAGTTTAGCACATACACAGGGTCATTCAGATCAATTTCCCGTGACACAGTGGCGCGACCATTGTTTACATTTTGTTGCTGCTGCCTGCTCTCTACCTGATCATGCAGTTTAGGGTGAACCAGCAAGAGTCTGGTTTTAAGTGTCCTTTTCATGAGTAGCTCAGCCGGGGGCACCCCTGTGAGCGAGTGGGGTCTCGTGCGGTAGCTGAGCAGTACTCGGGACAGGCGGGTTTGGAGTGACTCGTTTAAGGCTCTGTTTGATGGTTTGTACTGCCCGCTCTGCCTGCCCATTGGAGGCTGGTTTAAACGGGGCCGAGGTGACATGTTTGATCCCATTGCGGGTCATGAATTCTTTAAATTCGGCACTGGTGAAACATGGCCCGTTGTCACTGACCAGTATGTTAGGCAGGCCGTGGGTGGCAAACATGGCCCTCAGGCTTTCAATGGTGGCGGTGGCGGTGCTTCCCGACATTATTTCATATTCAATCCATTTTGAAAAAGCATCCACCACCACCAGGAACATTTCACCGAGAAACGGGCCCGCATAGTCGACATGGATCCTCGACCATGGACTGGAGGGCCAGGACCACAAACTTAGTGGTGCCTCTCTGGGCGCGTTACTCAACTGAGCACACGCTGCATTGCCGTACACAGGACTCTAAGTCAGAGTCAATACCGGGTCAACACACGTGGAATCTGGCTATCGCTTTCATCATTACTATACCCAGGTGTGTGCTGTGCAGATCTGAGATGAACATCCCCCTGCCCTTTTTTGGTAGCACTACGCGGTTACCCCACAAGAGGCAGTCTGCCTGAACAGACAGCTCGCCCTTTCGCCGCTGGAACGGCTTGATTCGCTCTTGCATTTCAACAGGGATGCTGACCCAGCTCCCATGCGGTACAGTTTTTTCCTGGGTCAGCAGAGGATCTTGGCTGGTCCAAGTCCTAATCTGGCGGGCCGTGACAGGTGATTTATCATTTTCAAACGCTTCCATGACCATCAACAAATCTGCGGGCTGCGCTACCATCAACATGTTTGCAGGCTGCGCTATTTTCACCCTCTTGATGGGTAATGGTAGCTGACTGAGAGCATCCGCATAGTTCTCGGTGCCTGGCCTGTGGCGGATGGTATAGTTATACGCTGATAGCGCGAGTGCCCACCTTTGTATGCGGGCTGAGGCATTAGTACTTATCCCCTTGTTTTCAGCGAACAAGGATATGAGGGGCTTGTGATCGGTTTGCAGCTCAAATTTGAAGCCAAACAGGTATGCATTTTCTTTACCCTGAACACACATGCTAATGCCTCTTTCTCAATCATATGCTGTAGGCCCTCTCGGCCTTAGACAAGCTCCTGGAGGCATAGGTGACAGGTTGCAACTTCCCCGCAACGTTAGCTTGTTGTAATACACACCCGACTCCGTACGACGACGCATCACATGCTAGCACAAGTCTTTTACATGGGTTATACAATACAAGCAGCTGCTTGGCGCATAAAATGTTTCTGGCTTTCTCAAAAGCAATTACTTGTTTTTTTTTCCATACCCAGTTCTCACCTTTACACAATAACACATGTAGGGGCTCTAAGAGGGTGCTTAACTCCGGTAGGAAGTTACCTAAATAGTTGAGGAGTCCCAGGAACGACCGCAGCTCCATGACGTTCTGTCGCCTGGACGCGTTCCTGATAGCCTCTGTCTTGGTGTCTGTGGGCCGAATACCGTCCGCCGCGATCTTTCTCCCCAAAAACTCCCCTTCTGTTGCCATGAAAATGCATTTCGACCTCTTCAGCCGCAGCCCTACGCGATCCAGTCGCTGGAGGACCTCCTCCAGGTTTTGTAGGTGCTCGACAGTGTCCAGACCCATGACCAATATGTCGTCCTGAAAAACCAGGAAATATGCGTGGTACCGACTTGAGTAGGCTCTCCATATTTCTCTGGAAGATAGCTGCAGCCAACCGAGATACAAACGGGCATCTGTTGTGGATGAACAGTCCCTTGTGCGTGTTGATGCAGGTGAGGCCCTTCGAAGACTCCTCCAGCTCCTGCGTCATGTAGGCCGAAGTCAGGTCGAGCTCGGTGAACGTCTTTCCTCCTGCCAGCGTCGCAAATAGGTCGTCTGCCTTAGGTAGCAGGTATTGGTCCTGTAGCGAGAAACTATTAATAGTTACTTTATAATCGCCGCAAATCCTGACCGTGCCATCACTTTTGAGTACTGGAACAATCGGGCTGGCCCACTCACTGAATTCCACTGGGAAGATGATGCCCTCACGTTGCAGCCTGTCCAGCTCGATTTTTACTCTCTCCCTCATCATGTGAGGTACCGCTCACGCCTTGTGGTGAATGGGTCGTGCCTCTGGGACCAAGTGGATCCGCATCTTCGCCCCGGAAAAGTTTCCAATGCCTGGCTCAAAAAGGGAAGGAAATTTGTTCAGAACCTGGGTACATGAGGCCTCATCGACATATGATAGCGCTCGGATGTCATCCCAGTTCCAGCGGATTTTGCCCAGCCAGCTCCTTCCAAGCAGTGTGGGGCCATCGCCCGGGACAATCCAGAGTGGCAGTTCATATCCCTCGTAGATGACCTTGACCATGGCGCTGTCCAGGACAGTGATAAGCTCTTTGGTGTACGTTCTCAGTTTCGTGTGGATGGGGCTCAGGGCTGGTCTGAATGCCTTGTTGCACCACAGTCTCTCAAACATCTTTTTACTCATGATGGATTGGCTAGCGCCAGTGTCCAGTTCCATGGCTACGGGTAAGCCATTCAATTTTACATTTAGCATTATAGGTGGACATTTCATCGAAAATGTGTGCACCCCATGTACTTCAGCATCTGCCTCCTCTCTGAGGCTCGAAATTGCTTTGATCCACCATGGACCGATCTTCCTCTGCCACGTGGTGGTTAGCAGATTTTGCAGAGCTTGCAGCTCGTCTGCAAGCTCGTTGGAGGTGCCCCATTGTTCCACAGCTCTTGCAAACATACCCTTTGAAGCGGCATGAATAGGCTGAATGGAAGCCTCCACAACGCCAACAAGATGTGAATTGCCTTGCATTCATCCTTTGTTGCGGACTCTGAGTCATCTGGGTCACCTGAGGCCTACTGGCAGTTGCAGACTCGTGGTTTCTGCCCTGTACATTTCTGCTCGCAAACACAGTTCCAGTTAATTTATGAACATTGCTAGCATTTGTGTGCTGAGAGATTTGTTTGGTGTTATCACTGGTGGACATAAACGCCTGTGCTATCGCAATGGCCTTACTGAGGGTCGGTGTCCCTACAGTCAAAAGTTTTCCTAGGATGGTCTCATGGCCAATGCCCAGTACAAAAAAGTCTGAGTATTTGCTCCAAGTAGCCATCAAACTCACATTGTCCTGCAAGTCGCCTTAGCTCGGCGACGTAACTCGCCACTTCCTGACCTTCAGATCACTTGCACGTGTAGAATCGATACCTCGCCAGCAGAACGCTCTCCCTCGTGTTAAGATGCTCCCGAACCAGTGTACACAGCTCCTCATATGATTTATCTGTGGGTTTCACCGGAGCCAGAAGATTCTTCATGAGGCTGTAGGTCGGTGCCCCGCAGACCGTGAGGAAGACCGCTCTCCTTTTTGCAGCGCTTCCTTCTCCGTCCAGCTCATTGGCTACAAAGTACTGGTCTAGCCGTTCGTCATAGGCTTCCCAGTCCTCACCCTCCGAGAACTTCTCCAGGATGCCCACAGTTTGCTGCATCTTTGCGTTGGATTCGTATACTCGTCGCCAGTTATTGTGTTCCTGACACAGATGAGACTGCACACGGAGATTAAAGGAACAGTGACCTCAGTCTTTATTAAGATACTCGAGTGAGGAACAGGCCTTAGGGGGCAGCTTATATACAGTGCTCCCAAGGGATGCTGGGATCCCTTGGGACTTCAGGGGATGCACTCCCTGGTGGCGGAACATGGGAGTGCATGCTTTACAGATACACAACAACAAAAATATTGTAATATACTAGCAGAAGGATATTCAACCTGTGGCCACTAGATCAAATCTAGCCCATTTCTAATCTTATCTGCCATGGAGCTGTGGGAAGGAGGGCTCTGCCTTTTGATCTTTGACCCCTCCCACTGGCCAGTGAGTTTGAGAGAATTTAAAAAAAAATCACAGATGGCACTACTAGTTTTGTCCACAGGAGCGCAGTGAATTGGAATGCAGTACTGTGCTCCTCCTTCAGTTAGAAATTGCAGTATTGTGGATTCTTGAGGCAGCTCCTGATTTTTCATTATTTCACTACTTATTGGTAAATTTGGAAGTGGGAAGGAGGATAGCCCAGCTTGAGGGAACTAACTGATGAGCTCACAAAGACTGACGGAGGAATGCTTGCACCTTGCCCTGACCCCCACTGGTGAGATCCCTCCGACAGGATGGCAGCTAATCCTGCCACCACTAATCTTCCCATTCATAATTGGGCTACACCCATTATTGTTATACCTAAGTCCTATGGTAAGGTAAGGTTGTGTGGTGATTATAAAGTAACCGTAAACCAGGTTCAAGAGGGTAATGTCCCCAATACATTGCCAAATATAGAAGATTTGTTCACAACACTGACAGGGGGTCAGATTTTCTCAAAACTGGATCATACGAATGCCTACTTACAGCTTGAACTAGATAAGTCCAAGTCATGTTTGACTATAAATACTCATCTAGGCCGATATCAATTTAATAGGCTACCATTTGGAGCGTCTTCCGCCCCTGCTATATTCCAAGGGGTAATTAACCAGATTTTGCAAGGTATTGAAGGGGTAGTATGTTATTTAGATGACATACTAATTTCAGCACCAAATAGGCAAATTCATAATAACATATTGAATGAAGTCCTCAAACGGCTGGAGAAGCACAGAGTACGAGTGTCTGCTCGTAAGTGTGAGTTATTTCAAAACTCAGTGGAATACTTAGAGTTTCGAATAGACAAAGATGGTTTACATCCATCCAAGGGAAAACTGGATGCAATCAGAAATGCACCCATTCCCAAGAATGTCACTGAACTTCGATCATTTTTGGGTCTTTTGAACTATTATGGGAAGTTCCTACCAAATTTGGCTACAGTATTACATCCACTGAATGACCTATTGAAAAAAACAGGTCCATTGGAAGTGGTCAAAAGAATGCGACACAGCATTCAAGGAGTGTAAAAAGCAAATTGGTGGCGAGCACCATGTTAGTTCACTGAGGGTACAGGACCTAGAAGAGCCAGGGGCAGCACGGGCCTGTGCGCACTAGGTCCGTGCAGCAGAGCAGGTCTCCAGTCGTCCTGATTAACCCCTGCCACTGGATAAAGGCCTAGCTCTGTCAAGCCCGTGTGGCTAATGTGCAACGGTCACCACACGTTAAGAAAAATCCACGCACAGGCATCTTCCACCCTTCAATCTGAATTCAGGACTGGAACATCGGGTCTTTCATTGAAACATCTGTGAAGGTATTAAAAGACACAGGACAATTCAATAGACACATTTAATCTTGTTAAATATCTAAAAAATATATTGTTTAAACACTTATTTTGGACAGAAAAAATTTCAGTTGCTGCCAAAAACATCGCGTGTAAAAGTTTTCAGAAAAGCATGTTCAATAATTTGTGTGGAGGGTGGGAAAAGGAATAAAAACAATAAATCACTGCTATCTAGTGGCCTTAGCCTGTAATTACATAATGATAAGTAATTACATAGGGCTTTCCATTTTAAATGTAGACAGCAATTTACAATTTAAAAAAAAAAAGTGGACAGAAACGTGTGATTAAAAACACAAAGTAAGGTTTGTAGTCAAGACGAGGGGCAGGAATTTCTGAACTGTTGAGAACTTTCTTGATCAGTATGTTTGCGGCCTAACAAGGAAGGAGGTATTACGTAAGAACATAAGAAATAGGAACAGGAGTCGGTCATACAGTCCCTCGAGCCTGCTCCGCCATTCAATAAGATCATGGCTGATCTGATCATGGACTCAGCTCCACTTCCCCGCCCGATCCCCATAACCCCTTATCGTTTAAGAAACTGTCTATTTCTGTCTTAAATTTATTCAATGTCCCAGCTTCCACAGCTCTCTGAGACAGCAAATTCCACAGATTTACAACCCTCTGAGAGAAGAAATTTCTCCTCGTTTCTGTTTTAAATGGGCGGCCCCTTATTCTAAGATCGTGCCCTCTAGTTCTATTCTCCCCCATCAGTGGAAAGATCCTCTCTGCATCCACATTGTCAAGCCCCCTCATAATCTTATACATTTTGATAAGATCACCTCTCATTCTTCTGAATTCCAATGAGTAGAGGCCCAACCTACTCAACCTTTCCTCTTAAGTCAACCCCCTCATCCTCGGAATCAACCGAGTGAACCTTCTCTGAACTGCCTCCAAAGCAAGTATATCCTTTCATAAATATGGAAACCAAAACTGCATGCAGTATTCCAGGTGTGGCCTCACCAATACTTTATATAGCTGTAGTAAGACTTCCCTGCTTTTATACTCAATGCCCTTTGCAATAAAGGCCAAGATACCATTGGCCTTCCTGATCACTTGCTGTACCTGCATACTATCCTTTTGGGTTTCATGCACAAGTACCCCCAGGTTCCACTGTACTGCGGCACTTTGCAATCTTTCTCTATTTAAATAATAACTTGCTCTTTGATTTTTTTCTGCCAAAGTGCATGACCTCACACTTTCCGACATTGTACTCCATCTGCCAAATTTTTGCCCACTCACTTAGCTTGTCTATGTCCTTTTGCAAATTTTTTGTGTCCTCACACATTGCTTTTCCTCCCATCTTTGTGTCGTAAGCAAACTTGGCTATATTACACTCAGTCCCTTCTTCCAAGTCGTTAATATAGATTGTAAATAGTTGGGGTCCCAGCACTGATCCCTGCGGCACCCCACTCGTTACTGGTTGCCAACCAGAGAATGAACCATTTATCCCAACTCTCTATTCTGTTAGTCAGCCAATTCGCTATCCATGCAAATATATTACCCCCAACCCCGTGAACATTTATCTCATGCAGTAACCTTTTGTGTGGCACCTTGTCAAATGCCTTCTGGAAGTCCAAATACACCACATCCACTGGTTCCCCTTTATCCTATTTGTTACATCCTCAAAGAACTCCAGCAAATTTGTCAAACATGACTTCCCCTTCATAAATCCATGCTGACACTCTGCCTGACCGAATTTTGTTTTTCCAAATGCCCTGCTACTGCTTCTTTAATAATGGACTCCAACATTTTCCCAACCACAGATGTTAGGCTAACTGGTCTATAGTTTCCTACTTTTTGTCTGCCTCCTTTTGTAAATAGGAGTGTTACATTTGCAGTTTTCCAATCTGCTGGGATCTCCCCAGAATCCAGGAAATTTTGATAAATTACAACCAATGCATCCACTATCCCTGCTGCTACTTCTCTTAAGACCCTAGGATGGAAGCCATCAGGTCCAGGGGATTTATCTGCCTTTAATCCCATTATCTTACTGAGTGCCACCTCCTTAATGATTGTGATTGTGTTAAGTTCCTCCCCCCCCACCCCCCCCCCCTCCATAGCCCCTAGACTATCCACTGTCGGAATATTGTTAGTGTCCTCCACCGTAAAGACTGATACAAAATATTTGTTCAGAGTTTCTGCCATCTCCATGTTCCCCATTACTAATTCCCCAGTCTCGTCCTCTAAGGGACCAACATTTACTTTCACCACCCTTTTCCTTTTTATATACCTATAGAAACTCTTGCTATATGTTTTTATATTTTGTGCTAGTTTACTTTCATAGTCTATCTTCCCTTTCTTAATCATTTTTTTAGTCGTTCTTTGCTGGCTTTTGAAAGCTTCCCAGTCTTCTGTCCTCTCACTAGTTTTGGCCACTTTGTGGCCCCAAGTTTCGTCCCGCGGCGAAAACGGCGCACCTCCGAGCTGGGCGCCTGTTTTTCGCGCCGAAAACTGCACCTAAAAAAAAGTCCGATATTCTCGAGCTCCTTGGAGCTCGATGTCTGCTTGGCGCGGCGCTTGTCTCCAACATGAAAGGCCTGCCTGAAGCACAGCAGCTCGAAGGCTGATGCAATTTCACACAGGTAGGAACATGGTTTATTTAATCTTTTCTTTGCTTATAAATTTTTATTCAGGTTAGATTTATTTATATAATATTTGTATAAGTATAACTAAGGATTGATTTTCTAAAGTGTAGACAAGGTTTTTTCGAGCATACAAAAATCTTCACTTGCTCCATTCCAAGTTAATTTGGAGTAAGTTTTCACTCACGAAACTTTGAAATCAGGCGTAAGTGGCCGAACACGCCCCCTTTTTGAAAAAAAAATTCTGTTCCAAAGTGAAACTATTCTAACTGACTAGAACTGGAGCAAACTAAATGACGAGAATTCTGATTTCTAAGATACTCCGTTGTACACCAGTTGCTCCTAAAAATCAGGAGCAAATCATGTGGAAACTTGGGGCCTGTATGCCCTTGTTTTTAATTGGATACCATCCTTTATTTCTTTAGTTAGCCACGAATGGCTATCTTTTCTCTTACACTCTTTCCTCCTCACTGTAATATATTTTTCTTGAGAGTTGTGAAATATCTCCTTAAATGTACACCACTGTTCATCAACCGTCCTACACTTTAATCTATTTTCCCAGTCCACTTTAGTCAACTCTGCCCTCATACCTTCATAGTCTCCTTTATTTAAGCTTAGTACACTGGTTAGAGATCCAACTTTCTCACCCTCCATCTGAATTTGAAATTCAAGCATGCTATGATCACTCATTCAGAGGGATCCTTTACTAGGAGATTGTTTATTAATCCTGTCTCATTACACAGGACCAGATTTAAGATTGCTGGATCTGGTTCTGGGGAATGAGGGTAGGTCCAGTGGAGCAAGTGTCACATTTAGGGAACAGTGATCATAGTATCATAAGGTTTAGATTAACTATGGAAAGGACAAGGAGCAATCTAGAGTAAAAATACTTAATTGGAGAAAGGTCAATTTCAGTGGGATGAGAACGGATTTGGTAAATTGGAATCAAACATTTGCAGTCAAAATTGTCGTGAAACAATGAGCTCCCTTTTAAAGAGGAAATAGTTTGGGTACAGTTGAGGTACATTCCCACTAGGGGGAAAAAAGTAAGGCAACTAAATTCAGAGCTCCCTGAATGACGAAAGAGATAAAAAGTAAGATGAAGCAAAAAAAGAACGCGTCTGGCAGATGTCAGGTCGAGAACACATCTGAAAATCAGGCTAAATAAATATAGAAAGTTCAGAGGAGAAGTGAAAAAGAAAATAAGAGGGGCAAAGAGAGGGTAAGAGAATAAATGGCAGCTAATATAAAAGGTAATTCAGAAGTCTTTTATAGCCATATAAATAGTAAACTGGTAGTAAGAGGAGGGGTGGGGCCGAGTAGGGACCAAAAAGGAGACGTATGCATGGAGGCAGAGGGTATGGCTGAGGTACTAAATGAGTAAAATATTGACATAGTAAAGGAGGAAGTAGAGGAGATACTGGATGGGATAAGAATTGATGAAGACAAGGTACTAGAAAGGCTGGCTGTAATTAAAGTAGATAAGTCACCCGGACTGGATGGGATGCATCCTTGGACACTGAGGGAAGTGAAGGAAGAAAATATGGAGGTACTGGCCAAAATCATCCAACCCTCTTTAGAAACGGGTGTGGTGCCAGAGGACTGGAGAATTGCAAATGTTACACTTATTCAATAAATGGTGTCATGATAAACCCAGCAACTACACGTCAGTCAGTTTAACCTCAGTAGTGGGAAAGCTTTTACAAACAATAATCAGGAACAAAATTAACAGTCACTTGGACATGTATGGATTAATTAAAGGACAGCAAGCACAGATTTGTTAAAGGCAAATAATGTTTAACCAACTTGATTGAGTTTTTGATGAGGTAACAGAGGGTTGATGAGAATAATGTGGTTGATGTGGTCAACATGGATTTCCAAAAGGCGTTCGACAAAGTGCCACATAATAGGCTTGCCAGAAAAGTTGAAGCCCATGGAATAAAAGAGACAGAGGCAGCATGGATACAAAATCGGTTAAATGACAGGAAACACAGAGTAGTGGTGAACAGTTGTTTTTTGCACTGGAGGAAGGTGTTCCCCAGGGGTCGGTTCTGGGCCAACTGCTTTTCTAGATATATATGGAGGAAGAGCATCCGGGGAGCACCTTGACTCTCGTCACCGAGAGCATGCAGAAAACAAGCGCAGGCAGCGGAAGGAGCGCGAGGTAAACCAGACTCCACACCCTTTCCTCCAATGACTGTCTGTCCCACCTGTAACAGAGACTGTCATTCCCAAATTGGACTGTTCAGTCACCTGAGAACTCACTTTTGGAGTGGAAGCAAGTCTTACTCAATTTCGAGGAACTGCCTATGATGATGAGATATATATTAATATCTTGGTTGTGGGTGTACAGGGCACAATTTAAAAATTTGCAAATGACACAAAACTTGCAAGTATAGTGAACAATGAGGAGGATAGTGATAGACTTCAAGAGGACATAAGACAGGTTGGTGGGATGGGCAGACACGTGGCAGATGAAATTTAAAACAGAAACGTGCAAAGTGATACATATTGGTCGAAATAATAAGAGGAACTATAAACTAAAAGGTACAATCCTAAAGAAGGTGCATGAATGGAGAGACCTCGAGGTAAATGTGCACAAATTGTTGAAGTTGACAGAGCAGGTTGAGAAAGCAGTTTTAAAAAAGCTTATGGGATCCTGGGATCTTGAATGGAGATATAGAGTACAAAAGTGTGGATGCTATAATGAAACTGTATAAAACACTGGTTCAGCCTCAACTGGAGTATTGTGTCCAATTCTGGGCACCGTACTTTATGTGCCGGCCTTTGAGAAGGTGTAGAAAAGATTTACGAGAATGATTCCAGAGATGAGGGACTTCAGTTACGTGGATAGACTGGAGATGCTGGGATATAAAAGGGGTCGGAGGGTCTAGTAAGGAGGAGGAACTGAGGGAAATCCTTATTAGTCGGGAAATTGTGTTGGGGAAATTGATGGGATTGAAGGCCGATAAATCCCCAGGGCCTGATGGACTGCATCCCAGAGTACTTAAGGAGGTGGCCTTGGAAATAGTGGATGCATTGACAGTCATTTTCCAACATTCCATTGACTCTGGATCAGTTCCTATGGAGTGGAGGGTAGCCAATGTAACCCCACTTTTTAAAAAAGGAGGGAGAGAGAAAACAGGGAATTATAGACCGGTCAGCCTGACATCGGTAGTGGGTAAAATGATGGAATCAATTATTAAGGATGTCATCGCAGTGCATTTGGAAAGAGGTAATATGATAGATCCAAGTCAGCATGGATTTGTGAAAGGGAAATCATGCTTGACAAATCTTCTGGAATTTTTTGAGGATGTTTCCAGTAGAGTGGACAAGGGAGAGCCAGTTGATGTGGTATATTTGGACTTTCAGAAGGCTTTCGACAAGGTCCCACACAAGAGATTAATGTGCAAAGTTAAAGCACATGGGATTGGGGGTAGTGTGCTGACATGGATTGAGAACTGGTTGTCAGACAGGAAGCAAAGAGTAGGAGTAAATGGGGACTTTTCAGAATGGCAGGCAGTGACTAGTGGGGTACCGCAAGGTTCTGTGCTGGGGCCCCAGCTGTTTACACTGTACATTAATGATTTAGACGAGGGGATTAAATGTAGTATCTCCAAATTTGCGGATGACACTAAGTTGGGTGGCAGTGTGAGCTGCAAGGAGGATTCTATGAGGCTGCAGAGCGACTTGGATAGGTTAGGTGAGTGGGCAAATGCATGGCAGATGAAGTATAATGTGGATAAATGTGAGGTTATCCACTTTGGTGGTAAAAACAGAGAGACAGACTATTATCTGAATGGTGACAGATTAGGAAAAGGGCAGGTGCAAAGAGACCTGGGTGTCATGGTACATCAGTCATTGAAGGTTGGCATGCAGGTACAGCAGGCGGTTAAGAAAGCAAATGGCATGTTGGCCTTCATAGCGAGGGGATTTGAGTACAAGGGCAGGGAGGGAGGTGTTGCTACAATTGTACAGGGCCTTGGTGAGGCCACACCTGGAGTATTGTGTACAGTTTTGGTCTCCTAACCTGAGGAAGGACATTCTTGCTATTGAGGGAGTGCAGCGAAGGTTCACCAGACTGATTCCCGGGATGGCGGGACTGACCTATCAAGAAAGACTGGATCAACTGGGCTTGTATTCACTGGAGTTCAGAAGAATGAGAGGGGACCTCATAGAAACGTTTAAAATTCTGACGGGGTTAGACAGGTTAGATGCAGGAAGAATGTTCCCAATGTTGGGGAAGTCCAGAATCAGGGGACACAGTCTAAGGATAAGGGGTAAGCCATTTAGGACCGAGATGAGGAGGAATTTCTTCACCCAGAGAGTGGTGAACCTGTGGAATTCTCTACCACAGAAAGTTGTTGAGGCCAATTCACTAAATATATTCAAAAAGGAGTTAGATGAAGTCCTTACTACTAGGGGAATCAAGGGGTATGGCGAGAAAGCAGGAATGGGGTACTGAAGTTGCATGTTCAGCCATGAACTCATTGAATGGCGGTGCAGGCTAGAAGGGCCGAATGGCCTACTCCTGCACCTATTTTCTATGTTTCTATGTTTCTATTGTTCTCCTTAGAGCAGAGAAGATTGAGAGGAGATTTGAGAGAGGTGTTCAAAATCATGAAGGGTCTGGACAGAGTAGATAGAGAGAAAATGTTCCCATTGGTGGAAGGGTCGTGAACCAGAGGACATAGATTTAAGGTGATTGACAAAAAGAACCAAAGGCGACTTGAGGGAAACTTGTTTACGCAGTGAGTGGTTAGGATCTGGAATGCACTGCCTGAAAGGGTGGTGGAGGCAGACTCAATCAAGGCTTTCAAAAGGGAATTGGATAAATACCTGAAAGAAAAAGATTTGCTGGGCTACGGGGAAAGGGTGGGGGGAGTGGGACTAGGTGAGGTGCTCTTGCAGAGAGCCGGCACGGGCTCGACTGGCTGAATGGCCGCCTTCAGTGCTGTAACCATTCTATGATTCTATAAGGAATGCATGTAAACCTAAGATTTTTAACAAGATACTCATCTATCACCTGTGGAGTTCTACATGGGAAGTTAGACAATATGTTGTTTGATAAGGACAGGAAAATTGGATATGTCATTGTACAGAAATATTGAAATTATGAAGAACTAGAAAAATGATTGTAAACAATTGTAAATTGTGATAGTTAATAGACTCTCATTTATATTTGTTGGGGAAAAAGGAATCCGAGAAAATGCAAGATATATAAATTATAAAGTAAAACATTTTTCTGAAAGTAAGAAATAAGGAACTTGCATTAATACAGCGCCTTTCACATCCTCAGGATATCCCGAAGCAAATCACAGCCAATTAAGTATTTTTAAAATGTAGTTACTGTTGTAATGTAAGCAAACATGGAAGCCAATTTGCATACTAGGGGCTAGATTTTCGCCGACTTTATGACCGGGTTTTCGCTGTGATTTGGCCCTCCACGGCGAAAACCCAGTCGGCGGGATCTTCAGGCAACTTTTTGCGGTGGCACTGTCACGTGCCAACGTGAAACCTCATGCAAAACCGTGGATTACGTTACCATCGTACTTTTGTCACTCTCCGCCATGTCCAGAATACTGACCGGGTCAAACTTGTGGTGGAGCCCTGCCAGCAGTGCTAAGTAAAAAAAGGTAAGTTAAAGTTTTTACTTTTTAATTCTTTTTCAGCGATTTAGTACGTAAGGATTTTGAAAATGTTTTTTGAATGTTTGCAATTTTTTTTGGTTTGTTTTTTCCCCCTCCCATCATCATCATCATCATAGGCAGTCCCTCGGAATCAAGGAAGACTTGCTTTCACTCCAAAAGTGAGTTCTTAGGTGGCTGAACAGTCCAATACGAGAGCCACAGACTCTGTCACAGGTGGGACAGATAGTCGTTGAGGGAAAGGGTGGGTGGGACTGGTTTGCCGCACATTCCTTCCGCTGCCTGCGCTTGATTTCTGCATGAAGGGCTCTCTCGCAGCTCTACCGGCTTTGGACTAAAGTTGCCGAAATTCACGGTTTGCGCTGCAAATCCTTGTGCAATGCCAACTTTACCAGATATAAAGGCTGAAATTTAGGCCTAAAAACGGTAGTGCAGCGAAAACGGTAATTTTGGCGTAAAACTACCATTTTCGCCAACAACCGAAAATCTAGCCCTAGATCCCACAAATAATAATGAGACAAATGACCAAATAATCTGTTTTATTGGTGTTGGTTTCAAGATAACTGTTGGCCAGGACACTGGGAGAGCTCCCCTGCTCCTCTTCAAATAGTGCCATGGGATCTTTTACATCCAATGAAGAGAACAGATGGGGACTCAGTTTACATAAGATAACATCGGCTATATGACACAGAAACAGGACATTCTGCCCAACCAGTCCATGCCGGCATTTATGCTCCACTCAAGCCTCCTCCCATCTTTCCTCATCTAAATCTATCCACATACCCCTCTATTCCCATCTCCCTCATTTACTTGTCTAGCCTCCCCTTAAATACATCGATACTATTCGCTTCAACCACTCCCTGTGGTAGCGAGTTCCACAATCTCACTACTCTTTGGGTAAATCATTTTTTTCTGAATTCCCTATTGAATTTCTTGGTGATGATCTTATATTGATGTCCTCTAGTAATGCTCTTACTCACAAGTGGAAACATTCTCTCTCTATCCCCATCAAAACCTTTCATAATTTTAAAGACCTCTATTAGGTCACCCCTCAGCCTTTTTTCAAGAGAAAAGAGACCCAGCCTGTTATCCTATCCTGATATATATGTCCTCGCATTTCTGGTATCATCCTTGTAAATCTGCTCTGCACCCTCCAGTGCCCCTATATATCCTTTTTATAATATGGCGATCAGAACTGTACGCAGTACTCGAAGTGTGGTCTAACCAAGGTTCTGTTGTGGAAAAATATTTCCGAGACTGTATAATATATAAAGAGAGGTTTATTAAATCGGAGACAAAGCTTTGGGAGAAGTGTTAAAGACCCCTGTCTTTGAACCAGCTTCTCAAATTGGTATCTTCAGTGAGGTTCTTTTATCTTACAAATTACGTCACTTTACATCACATGCTTTAGCACTTGTCTTTAAGCCTAATCATCACATTACAAGGTTTACTATCCAAGGCTGAGCTTTTGATATAACCCAGCCTCGTATTGTGACAGGGCATTATAAACAAGGGCAGGCTTTTGGCACCGATATAAACAAACATATCCAGCACTTAACTCTCCAGTGTTCATTATCTCACTTTCCTATCTCCATAACTCAAGGCCAGCATACCTTGAAGTCTAACTGTTTTTTTTATATATCAGTATTGTCCCTTACAAAATTCATTAAAGGGGAAAATAAAACAAATGTTTGGTCCCGTATACTAGTCAAGTATATGTCCAAAAATCCGCTCCAACAGTTCGATACAGATTTAATATCTCGTGAAAGACAGCGTCTCCAACAATTAAGCACTTTCCCAGTACTGCACTGAAATTGAGTTTCTGGAGTGGGCCTGGGAGTAAGACAAAAAAACAGGAGTGAAAGTTGGGGAAAACATTGAGTGGGAGTAAAAAGGTTATTGTGGTGTGGTAGTTGCGGATATCCATTAATTCAAGATCATAGCTGGAGTACACAGACCACATATTAGAATCAAATCCAAGAGCTAAGCCATGTCTAGCACAAAAATGGATTTGTATTTGAGGTAGGCTTTAGTTTTTACATACACAGATGGAAATTGTCCCAGCATTGCACTATGGTACTTTTTTTTTAACAAGTATAAAATTAGTTGCTCTGAACAATAATAAAGTTAATGAAAAAAAATGTCTCGAGTTCTCACATCCTATGAAAATAAGGCGGAAGGGACTGTCTGTTGATCGAATTAAGTAATGCAGTAAAATTAAATTAAGATTTATTGGAGAAAGCCTGTTCTATGTCACTGACCATACTTGGATCTAGCTGGCTCGTCAACCAATGAAAAAGTGCAGAGACCTGTACTTAGCATGCACCATAGCTCCCAGCATTTTTAGACACTTTCCACTGTCACCAAATGTCGGTCCCTGCACTGATTTGGGGAGTGATTTCCTGGTGTTGTCTTTATCTAGTTATTTGTTTTGAGACAATCGACTTCAAAGTTGACCTCTTAACATTATTGTTTCCAATTAAAACTGTGGCTGATGACACTTCTGACAAACCTCAAATGTCAGTTAAGTATTAGTATAATGAGGTACTTCAATCCACAGAATTTATAGCACAGCCAACCTTTGGCCTTCTGCAACCAAAAGGTTATGGGTTGAATTTGAGGCTTTTATGTTTGTGGGGATAATGGCGACAGTGTGGGAAAGTTAGCGGCCAGGAATAGAGTGCCCCTCAGTAGGTAAGCTTGTGCATGTGGACCTTGCATCAGGGAGCGCAGTGCTAAGGGAGGCGTTGGACATTTCTTGGTGCTAGGATGGGAAACTCCCGAGCTAAAGAGCTGGCCCGGGAGCGTTCCGAGAGACGTCTGTGGGGAGGGAGGACCTAAAAAAACACACACATTCCCAAAACCTTGCCCATGCCACCACAACACACATCGCTAATTGCTGCCACTCCGGGGTAAAAAACAGAGCACAGAAGACCGGAAAATCCAGCCCAGTATGTACCTGCATTGCAACCAAGTGTGGTTCTCCCACAACTTCGTGAAGCCCTTAGCTAGGTGCCTCCTTCGAGGTGTGGATGGTTGTATGTGTTTTTATCAGTCTGTGGCAATCTTTTTTTTTTAATTGAAGGGCCAGAGCCCATATTCTAACACACCACCTAGTTTGAAAAGAATTGGAAAAGTAGATGTTCTAATATTAATACCCATATTCCTTGTAAGCCTTTGAAACACCTTGAAATGAAATGGGTTTGCAGTGTCTTTATGTAAGGTACTTTCATGTACTTTTGCTGCCTCCATATACACAGTTCACTGTCCTTTGGATAGCTGACATGGCTAAAGATATTTACATACAGGGGCATGCAAAAGCTGAATGTTGTGAGGCAGAAGCACTATAAAAATTCCAGTGCAGTACACAAGGTTCTGATCAGTGTCTGCTACAGAATGACTTTTGGAGCTATACAGTACATTTAAATGTATTTACTTTAAGTAATATGTTGGGGTAAAAACACATTGTAATAGCAGGCAGTGTTCCTCAGGATTGAGTGATTCTTACACTAAATAGTAGTGTTATTTGTGTAATAATTCCACCCCCCGTGCTCTCCATTTATGCTCAAGATTTAATTAATTTTATTCTCATTAGGAAAATACTACGGTATTAATTCCAGTAGGTTTTATTTAATATAAATTTTCACTGCTATTTAGTAACCAAGAAAAAAAATCTGGATTTATATTTTCAACCACTGGCTTCCCAATGATTGCAGACACAGATTGTCAGAGAATGCTATTGAGCATAGCATGGTGTCTGCTCTCACAATCATCTCTCAATAGTGGGGAAAAAGAACAGGCAAAATATTCTAAAGTTTCTTTCTGCACACCCATCTTTAAATATAGTTTCTCTGGCATTGGCACCAGTGTGTATAAGTGACCCAGCTTATCAGACTGAAAGCTTGATGAAGCAGGAGCCGAGGGGTATATTTTCCTGTTGTTACTGTGCTAACTTTAATCCAGTATAGCTGGAACACCAATGGTCCGGATTATGCGGTCAGTGGTGAAGGAACAGCGCTTGCCGTTCACCTCAAAAAAAACTCTGCCCACAAAGTTTTAGCAGCTCTAAAGTGCAAACCTCCTTTCTGACATCAGTTTGAATTCGCCGCCTTCTACAGGGATCTGTGGCATCCAGAAACAGAACAGGCAGCAGGCCGGCTGATCAACCTATAGATTGAAGAATCCACACAGATGGCAAAGCAGCAAGTAAAAAGCAGGAAATATAAATTACATTGAAATCATTGTATAGAAAGCGAAATAATGATAGGGACATAGACATGGGATTAAGGGAGAAAAACATAAATCGCAAAACACAAACTTCAAAAAATATCTGCAGCATTTTAATTTACTTCTGAGGGAATGAGACTCCACGCTAGTAAAATTAATTTTTCAGAGCCAAAGAGGTTGTTCAGAAGTAATTATGATTACGCCAATTCAAAACTCAGTTATTTCTGATTGAACAAGGCTTAAGTTTTTCATTGGTCTTCATAGTGAGAATAATGGGTAATTAGATTAAGTTCACACCTTAACAGTGATCTCTGTGTTGATTTCATCGGTGAAGACGGCAATAGCGTACCCTGTGGAGGATAAGGATATCTCTGACAGCAACTTCCGGATTTCTGTGTTTAACTCTGCATATGCAGACACCAGAAGTTGCTGTCATTGCATAGCCTCCCTGTTACTACTGCAAATTCGGGCCATTATTATTTCGGTATTCTAATTGTAGCGTAACTAGCAGATCAAAAATATCTTTTAAGTATTAGAAGGAACTCTACCAATCTGGTAGCTATTTTTATTAATTAAACAGGGAGCAAAAAGATACCAAAGATACCATGGCAGGAAGATGTAAATTGAGTGAGTGGACCCAAGTGGTGGTAAGCTAGGTGAGCTAAAAGGCCTCATTTCATTCATGCTTTCCCATGTTCTTTTACATGAAAGTTTGTACTTATCCACATACTCAACAATAACAGTTAGTTAAAAACAAATAATGAATTTATTGGAACTAATACACAAGTAAATAGTTCAAGAATCCATTGTTCGATGAAATTCCACTGCATTGAGCTGTATTCTGGTAAACCATAATTCTCAATGCTGAGTTTCCAGTCTCTACCTTGAGGAAGAACCGAGTGTAAACTAGATGCTGGCCCACAGGAAGAGGAGAGTTGGTGGATTCAGAAATATACTGGCTGAGTCAAGTGCTGCAATTTTAGGTTAATGACAGATACAACATAAAACCAAAAATTTAACTTCATATTGACAATATTTTTGCACTAAATTGGTAATTGGTAAATATTTTTGGTAACATTTAAATGCATAGCTTTGATTGTGTATCTTGCCATTTCTGATAAACTCACACAGCAAAGCTTACTGATGGTATGCAGTGACATCATTCATTCAAATAGGAGACTTTAGGAAACTATTGCCTTCTAATTTTGCTGCTTCTCTTTACAGATTGCAAGTAAAAGTAAAGAATCATTGTGGGCACTCATTAAAGGTTTGAATGACGCCTTTTCTGGATGGCTGGTGATGCTACTGGTTGGGCTCATGGCAGGTATGAAAAAAGATGCAATTGTTTTTTTGCTGCAAATAATTGCATCATAGAAAATAGGTGCAGGAGTAGGCCATTCAGCCCTTCGAGCCTGCACCACCATTCAATATGATCATGGCTGATCATGCACTTCACTACCTCATTCCTACTTTCTCTCCATACCCCTTGATCCCTTTAGCCATAAGGGCCATATCTAACTCCCTTTTGAATATATCTAGCGAACTGGCCTCAACAACTTTGTGGTAGAGAATTCCACATGCTCACAACTCTGAGTGAAGAAGTTTCTCCTCATCTCGGTCCTAAATGGCTTACCCCTTATCTTAGACTGTGACCCTTGGTTCTGGACTTCCCCAACATTGGGAACATTCTTCCTGCATCTAACCTATCCAATGCCGTCAGAATTTTATATGTTTCTATGAGATCCCCTCTCATTCTTCTAAATTCCATTGAATACAAGCCTAGTCGATCCACTCTCTCTTCATATGTCAGTCCTGTCATCCCGGGCATTAGTCTGATGAACCTTCGCTGCACTCCCTCAATAGCAAGAATGTCCTTCTTCAGATTAGGAGACCAAAACTGTACACAATATTCAAGGTGTGGCCTCATCAAGGCCCTGTACAACTGTAGTAAGACCTCCCTGCTCCTATACTCAAATCCTCTCGCTATGAAGGCCAACATGCCATTTGCCACCTTCACTGCCTGCTGTTCCTGTATGCCAACTTTCAATGACTGATGTACCATGACACTCAGGTCTCATTGCAGCTCCCCTTTTACTAATCTGTCACCATTCAGATAATCTGCTTTTACCACCAAAGTGAATAACCTCACATTTATCTACATTATACCGCATCTGCCATGTATTTGCCCACTCACCTAACCTGTCCAAGTCACCTTGCAGCCTCTTAGCATCCTCCTCACAGCTCACACTGCCATCCAGCTTAGTGTCATCTGCAAACTTGGAGATATTACATTCAATTCCTTTGTCTAAATCATTAATGTATATTGTAAATAGCTGGGGGCCCAACACTGAACATTGCGGTACCCCACTAGTCACTGCCTGCCATTCTGCAAAGGACCTGTTTATTCCTACTCTTTGCTTCCTAGCTGCCAACCAGTTCTCTATCCACATCAGTACATTACCCCCAATACCATGTGCTTTAATTTTGCACACTAATCTCTTATGTGGGACCTTGTCAAAAGCCTTTTGAAAGTCTAAATACACCACATGCACTGGCTCCCCCTTGTCCACTCTACTAGTTATATCCTCAAAAAATTCTAGAAGATTTGTCAAGCATGCTTTCCCTTTCATAAATGCATGCTGACTTGGACCGATCCTGGTGCCTTAATGGGATCAAAAGGCTTGTATCTTTTAAAGAGGGGGAATGGATCACATGTGCCGGATTAAAAGACCAGGCTGAAACATCCGTTTCAATGAATTACTAACTGGAACAGCCTTTTTTATGATTAGTTTCTTTATTTTAGTTAGCTGGACTAACTATTGAGAAGTAGTTGAATTAATGTCAATACAAACAGTTTCCATTCCAGAGCATTTCAGAGATCATGTAATTTCATCCATGTAGAATTCACTTGCCTCATACTGATAATCCCTAACCCTTCCCAATTGAGCTACGCGTGGCATGGTGATGTTGGTGCTCACTTTAAATGATAAAAAAAAACACCAATACAAGGATCTTGAACTCAACAACTCTGAGATTTTATTGAATTGTGATTTTTTTTTAAAAAATGATATAAAGGGAAACTTCAGGTTCCAAAACTACTTCTATTTAATACACAGCATTTCTGTAGTCTCTTCCTCCTCGCATCAGTATCCTTTAAAAGAAAGTTAATTCTTATTGTTTTATAATTTATAAGAATGTTGCCTGGGCTGGAGAATTTTGGCTATGAGGAAAGATTGGAGATACTATGTCTTGTTTTCTTTGGAACAGAGGGGGGGAGACCTGATTGAGGTGTGTAAAATTATGAGGGGCCTGGATAGAGTGAATAGGAAAGACCTGTTTTCCTTTGCAAAGGTGTCAACAACCAGGGGGCATTGATGTAAAGTAACTGGGGGGAGGTATAGAGGAGATATGAGGGGAAATTTCTTCACCCAGAGAGTGGAGGGGGACTGGAACTCACTTAAAGTGTCGTAACCTACAAGGACCAAGAGCTGGAAAATGGGATTAGGCTGGTTAGCTCTTGGTCGGCCGGTGCAGACACGATGAGCCGAAATGGCCCCCTTCCGTGCTGTAAATTTCTGATTCTATGATAACCCAGCAAAGATTGCAAGCAATTATCGATCACATTTTGAGTTTTGTTTCAACCGTATTTAATGATGAAAAATAGGGTACAAATGAGAAATTATTGTAAAAACCGTATTCTTGACAATAATTGAAAAAAATATATTTTAGTGATGGAAGCAGCAGCAGGCACTGTGAAGAGTCACTTACAAAACATCAATAAAATGTATGAAATCTCCCCCATAAGAAAGAAGCTCGACTAAACATTATAATAAGTCCCTCTGAACCTGGTGTCTAAGAGTAAAAATATCTCTCGGCATTTTATTGGAGGGAGAATGAATGAATGAATGAATAAAAGGAATAAAGCTATGGTGGAAGATGCACTAAACAAAACAATGTGGTAAAAGGCTCATAATCTATTCAAGAGCTCAATCGATCAGTCTTGGCTGGCTTGCCAAGCGTCACATGTTCACCAACAATAACTAATTGTGGGTTAAAAATGCTACCTTGCAGGAATAGCCAGACCCCCATTGGTTTAATGAGTTTTTCTACACTTCCACAATGTTGATTAGTTAATGGTACCTATATATTTTGTAATTTTTAGTTATTTTTTTTTCCCTTAGGGGAAAATCCTCAGATTTTCACCCATGTCCATAAACTAGTTGCCCATCATCTTAGTAACATTTCAAGAGATTCCTTTAAGTATCTGGAGCATGACTTAGAAACAATTTTAAAAAATCAAAGATGCAAACAGCTTTCCTAATAACTAAGCTCCTGATCGTGGAACCAAGTTTTACCACACTGAGCTTTACAAAAAGATCTAATCTGATCAATGAAGGTCAAACTTTAACACAGGAAAAGAACCATCAAACTAGAATTAAGGAAATCTTTGGTAAGGGCAACAAACTCTTCCTTCCACCCCAGCGCCCCCCCCCCCAGCGCCCCAAAAAATAATCAAAATCAGAAGCTTCTCCAGAGAGCAAAAGCAATGCAGTAAAAATCTGGTTTATACACCATAATTGCTGGCAGCATATTCAGCCAACTGAAAATGATATAATGGCACAGCAGTATTCATTCCTTGATGCCTCTCTTAGTTCTATTTGTGTTGTAGTGTAATAAATTTCATAAGAGGACACTGGTCCGAACACCGTTTTATAAAGCCATTTTTTTCTCCACTTTTTTTTAACGAAGAACCCTATTCTGAAAGATGTACAGCTTTCAACAGTTGCTTTACCCCACTGAATTGAGATAAAATCTGAATCTGATTTGGTCTCATTCCAGCTCTACTTCCGCTATATGTCTGATGAATCTTCCAATGTATTAATCTTTGTTCTACACCCCATTTTTCATTCATTCAGCACTTTTAAAAATGGATGTAGTAGATGGCCATCAGTAAATAATAAGTGATCTAATATAAGGGTTCAGAGGATGGTTTCTCTCCAAAGAACCATTGGGTACATTTACAGACAAGAACATAAAAACAGGAGTAGGCCATTCAGCCCGTGAGTCAGTTCCACTATTCAGTTTTGGAACATTATGGTCTATTAGGAGTATGTGCAGAAAGGTAGTAGATGTAATTTAATTTAGAAAAATGCAAAATAATACATTTTGGTATTAAGAATAGGAAGTACAATTTAAATGAAAATATTTTTATTGGAGTAGAGGAGAAGAGGGCCATGGAGTATGGGGATGTACAAGTCATTACAGGTAGCAGTACAAGTAGATAAGGCCATAAAAATACTTGTTTTTGTATAATACAAAAATAAGGAGCTGATAAACTTGTACAAGACCTTAGTTGGGCCTCAGTTGGAGTATTTTGTGAAATTCTGGGAACCCCATTTGTGACCGCCCAGTCCTCTGGCATCATTTTCCTTTCCATGTTGTTTTGAAAATGTGAGCCTCACTATTGCTGCTCTGGCATCCCTCAGCAGCCTCTGATGTAAACCACCAAGGCCTGATGATTTTTCTGTCTTGATTTTAAGAAAGGTCATTGAATAATAGCCTCCACAAACTGTTTTACACCTAACTCCACTGCTTCTACAATTTCAGTGTACACATTCTCTATGAAAACTAATCCAAAGTACTTACTTAGTATTACAGGGTACTGCCATTCTTTCACACTCCACTACAAGCTCGCATCATT